>NW_025335761.1:50312345-50347997 GCF_004798865.1 Varanus komodoensis
TTCCCCCTCTCTGTCATCTTGGCTGCTTGCAGCCTCCAAACACGGCTTGGGAGACCCAGGAACCGCTTTGCTGCTCTATGCTGCTGGTGCTGTTACAGGCATTTATACCAGTTAAGGGGTTAACGATTCGTTTCCACTACTTCTCTCGAGAAAACCTACAATGAAAACATTGGCACACGAAACTGCTCTGACTGCCAGAATGCCACAGCGCGAGTGAAAAGTCCGTTTTGTTTTCATTACATTGTGGGGATTTCCGGCTTTGCTCCTTAGCTTAGATACTAAATCCCAAGATATCCCACCCACTTTTAGATAGATAGATAGATAGATAGATAGATAGATAGATAGATAACGTTTTCAGGATTTCTACAATGCATTTCTTTAAAAGTGGAGGGGGGCATTGGTTGGTGGTAATGCTATTTGGTTTGGTTTGGTTTCCCCCTTCTTTCCTTTAAAAAAGAAAATGTATGAAGAGATTCCCTCTCTCTCACCCCAGTAAAAAATGTTTTGGTTGAAGTCAACAAGGCACATTCCCTCAAGTTGCAGGGAGCTGCTTAATCTGTTCATTTGCAGTGTGGCTCAGTTAAGAGATGCAATGTCACATGGACTTGCCATTTGGGGAGGGGGCTATGCTCCCCTCCCTCTCTTGGCTGCATGCACGCATGCCCACAACTCCCACCTCCCAGCCCCTGCCAGAGACAACGTCAAAATCCAGGGCAAAAATTAATGCTTTTCTCAGTTATAGGACATGACAGAGAAGTTTGAGCTTTTCTTGTGCAAAAATGTATGACTACTTTTATAAATGGGATGTGTGTATGTGTGTCCCCTCCACACACATACACAGCTGCAACAGGAAAACCCTCCAGATCCAGAATCCCTCAGAAAAAGTGTGCAAGGGGGAAGCAACCCCATGTCACAGCTTACTGGGTCAATGAAACTTAATGCAGCACAGACTCAAATGCAGGCAAAGCAATCACTGGAAAGACACGATACTAAACTTACTTGTGTGATAGAGCGTCTCTGTGTAGCTGCAATGGGCAAAGGGGTTAGTGGTGGCAAGAGTCATTCCCCTCCCCCATATATATATATATATATATATATATATATGCAAAGCCAAGTCAGAGTGACTTTTATTGATCATCCACCAGTCTCCAGCTGTCAAATAATCTGTACTCACAAGCTTGGCTTCTCTGATGAGAGCCTGCGGGGGGGAGGGGAAAGTTGGTGATGCACTGTCCTTTTCAACCTCTTTCCCGTGCGACCTCAAATTCCAGAGCAATTCACATTGCATGTCTCCTACAATCAATATTCCACTAACTGTAAAGTAGTTGGTATTTTCTCTCACCTTTCACTTACGTTCGAACAAATGCCAGAGTTTTCTTTTACTATTTGCTTTTGTTGTTAATAATTACTGTGCTTTTCATCAGCATCTTCATTATCATTATTGGTAATTTATTTGTAAGAATAAATAAATTGCCTTCTGCCAAGTTTTTTATTATTTTTGCTGAACCTGTCAATATGCATAATTACTATACCAACTACGTGTCGCTTTCTTTTCTCACGGGCATCTGCACACACACTTGCAGAGGGAAGGTCTCTGATGCTGCATCTACTTCCACCACACCCCATGGGTGAAAAGTAACTCTGACCAACACCCCCCTTCCTGTGAAAACTGAGGCAGCTTCTTGTGCCTTCGTAAGTTAGTACCAAAGGGCGAAGGGGTGGCACTCGAGTCCACTGGAAAGGAGGCTCTCGAGACAAGTCAGGAAAAATCGCCTCTCCCCTTCCACGAAGAGTCATCCACTGGACCGAAAACCTTCCATGGACAGAAAGAAGTCCTTCACTGCATAGCAAGCATGATTAGGATCCAAGCCAATGTCATTTCTGAAGATGCCCCAGAAAAGCATGAAAACTTGCATAAGAATTTGGATGAGAATATGCATTCAACAGGGCTGCACTGTGTCAGGACTCAGGTAGAAAATAACATTTGAACATTTTCCATGCCCCCAAACAAAAACAAAACCCTCCCTGCACATACAAAAACAGTATCTTGGGGAGAAAGCTGGGATTACTCATTTTCCTAGGTATGCTATTTTCTTATATGCAGGGAGGTATTTTCAAGAAGGACATTCAAACATGCTGTCCATTGAGGCACACATATTCATTGCCTAAACTGGTATAATACATCACTTGATTTTGCTGATTGCATAGACTAACACTTTATATCAACAGAGTAAGAAAGAAAACAAAGATGTGGGACCCTGCATACTTTTAGCTGCCTTCTTACTCTGCAAAAGCATGTCTACAGGTAATCTAGACTCCAGAGCCTGGAATCTCTGATTCACATAGCATGCGGTCTTTGCTGCCAATGCTCACATCGGAACATAGTTCCGTATCATGAAAAGGGGCTACCATTATGAGAACTATACTCAGGGGTGGAGCTTCTGGCTTGTACGGTTGCTGACAATCACAGCTGGAAATTCTGAGCTGGATAAACTGTTTGACTTGGTATATGACAATTTCCTAGCTTCCTATGACAGTTGTATACAGCCTCGTGTATGCAGCAGGTCAACACTTAAGTTTTTACACAGTCACACCCCTGGTTAAGTTCAGAAAATAAGCTCTGTCTCTTTGTTTAAGCACATTCTAAGTGCATAAGATCATTCTGCTCTTGCTGAAAGCAGTCAAGTGTTTCAGACTTTCCTCAAACCATGTGAAAATGCCTCAGATCCTTGGTTAGCCTAGCTAGCATTTTATTAATTAATTTTTAATCCACCCAATAGCCAACACTCTCTTTTAAACAGGTTGCTGCACACAGACTTAGTTTTACATCTGTATCCTGCCCTTTTCTTCCTCTTGCAACAAATCCCAAGCAGCTTGCAAAACCATCCTTTGCTCTATCTTACCCTCACAAAGACTCTGTGAGAGTCCATGACTGGCCCAAGGTCACATAGTGAACTTCATGTTGCTCAAGCAGAGAATAGAACCCGGGCTGCCCAAGTCCCAGTCCAACACACTAACACAACAATGGCTTGCCCAGCCCTGCTAGCAAGGTTTCTTATAACTGGAGATTCAGGAAATGATTCTGAGATCTTGCACACAGTAGCACCCTTGGGGTGGGCCTTTGCGGCAAAGCTCCACTTTGCAGAATGAGCAGAAAAGCCTCCAAATGACTTACCCCATTTTAAAACAAATGAAATAATACACAATGCCATCTAGCGGGAAGGGGGCTCCCTCTACTCCAGTAACATAGGAGGCCTCCCCTTGGCCTGGTAATACCATCAAATCCAGAGTCAAAAGTGACTTAATTGTGCTACTTTAGGTTATGTTCTTCATCACAGTATTTTCAGAAGTGCCTGACCCACCTTTTCTCCAGTATAGCATAAATGCAGCCTAAAGATGGGGGTGCCTGGAAAAACCTGGACAATTTCAGGAAAAGACAAATATATTTTTTTTCAGGAGGGGTAGGAGGGTTTTTTTCAATTTTATCCCATTTTTCCCCTGGCCTTCCCATCTCTAGTTCAACCTCAAAGCAGACATCCTTCTGCAGACACAAAGCTGCGGAGTCTCTCAAAGCATCCCACAGACCCAAACAATGTCATTACTACCAAGCTATGGAGAGTATTAAAAGAACCAATACGTTCTTTACCAATGGTAAAACTTAGCATGTTGTTAGTGCTAAACAGTATCATTATTATCGGTATTTATTTCATTTCTATACCGCTGAATAGCCAAAGCTCTCATGTGATGGACAACAGTAACTGTCAAAAAATACTACTCATATGCCATACTATGAACAGAAATTAGTCAAGATACATACGATTAAATACTTTTATCAGTATCACTAATATCAGTAGTGATACTGGTATCTGTCAAGCCCCCTTTTCCGAAATTACACTATAGCAGAAGACTTCAATTTTGCAAAGGTCTTAATCTATAGCCCACTTCATATAAGGCTTAGTCCAGCCCTGCCATTTGAATCCATTGTTGCAATCCTCTGCTTCATCCAGAACGTTTTATCCAGAGATAGAAAGCATAAACCATGGCCTGGGTCTTTTCCAGTTATGACATACAGCTACTAGTTTTGAATGTATATGCAGCTGTCTGCAAAGCGTGAATGGCATGCACTGTTTCTCTTAAGATTAGAGCAAACAAAAGAGTACAGATGTGTGAACGAATGTTTCTTTACTTTTAATCTACATGCAACTATTTTGTACTGTATTCCTAGTCTTGTGTTTAGTGGGATCCACTTGCAGGGTTTAATCACAGGTATCTGCATCTTCAAGGACTGCATCTTCTTCTGGCTTTAGTAAACCTACACCAGAGACAGTGATTTACATCAATGTCCATTACTGACTTCAGCTGCACCTATAAAGGTGTGCACCCAAAATATGAGACAGTAAACCTATCTCCTCATGTGAAGTTATGTGATACTCATCCTGAGACTAGCCTCTCAGTTATCCAAGTGTTCTACAGCTGCACTTGCATGGGCCAACACAGGCATTAGACAAATCTACGCCATCGTACCATTGCTGTGGCCTACCAGGTAATGTTACCAAAGATAGTCATACGAACCGGAACACTGCTTTATGGGTCCAGACCACTGGTCATCTAACCCAATAACCTCAACCCTGAGTGACCATGGCTGTCCAGGATTTCAGGCAGGAATTTTTCCTGTCCAGGTAGAAATGCTGCAGATCAAACCTGAGATCTTCCACGTGCAAAGCATGTGTATCACCAATCTTTGCCATCTGCTGTTTTCAGATAGGTGCCCTGCCTTTCCACTTTTCTTATCTTCTTAGGTTCTTACTAAATGTTGTTCAAGGTACATATCAACCAGCGGTTTCCAATCTTTCTCCAAAACGACCCATCAAGAACATTAGTTATGGGAAAGATTCACCCCCCACACACAAATTTAGAACAGTGCCTCCTGTTGTGACAATGTCTCTCCCAAAATACACTGGCTGAAAGGAACTGTGAAGATACAGGATGAAGTGAGTCCAACAAATGCAGTTGCCTGAAAAAATAGCAGAATAAAAGGCCAGATCTGAGTCTTTCCTGGCACTTTGAAGTTTAACAAACTGTGAAGTCTCATTACAGAGAAAGTAAATGCCAAGTTTAATTTGGTTACCAATATGACCAAATTAAAATAAATGCCAGAAAATGCAACCTTAGTTTCACATAACCAAGTTTGTCACTGCCAATCAGCTTGCAGCCAAACAATGAATCCACAAGTCTTCCACAGCCCACAGGTACACTCTAAGCACGTCTCCTTTTGTAGGCCTCACCAGTATCTATGTAGGATTCTCTCTCTTCAGCTTTTTGTAAAGAGAATGGCCTTTAAGTTATGCACTCTACCTGGGGGAGTGGGGAGCTAAAAAGAGCCACTTTCAGAGAGGACAGGAACGGGAATTCAAATTAAGCCAATCTGCAGCTTTCCAGAATGGAAGTACCATAAAAAGTTCTACAAAAACTCTTTGCCATGTGAAATGTTAAACAGGGTTGTTTCTCCAGCACTAGAACAGTCCACCACCTTGAGTTTTGCAACCAGCTATTTCACATGCATATACTCACAGAGAAAGGCAATCTCTTATTCAAGTGAACACTGATGTCTTTCAGATATTTTGCACTACAATTCCCATCATCACATAACCATGCTGGCTAATGCTGATGAGAACTGTAGTTTGAGGGACATTAGGTTGGAGAAGGCTGGATTAGACCAACACTGCACTCCAATAATGACTAGTTCAGACAACCCAGTAACTCACCTTCAAGGGCTTAGCATGGGCTTAGGATGAGTTGTTGTTTAAACATATTTTACTGGGTTGTCTGAATCCAGCCACACTAACTGTGGTTTGTTAACAATAAAAACCCATTAAAAGAGACCATGCTTTAGTGCTGAGTTGTTAACTGTGGGCTGTTCATGGTTAATAAACCACAGTTTGTTTGCATGGTTGGGTTCAGACAGTACAAGAATCCATGTACCTACAACAACCCGCAGGGTTGAACCTAGTCATTGCATTTGGACAGGTGGGTAAACAGATAAGCACTAGGAGTGGGTAAGGTATACAGTGCCTAAATGCCTACCTTGCTGGGGAACATGTTGCGGGGAATACTTTCGGAAACCACGCACACAGGTTCTTCTGGTACAATAACAAAATCACATCTCCTACTCCTGAACCTATTCTATCCATCTTGTATGTGTTTAACTAAGTGGAGAAGTTTACATTTTTTTTTTAATTAAACATTCTATTTTCAAAGAGCTAAGAAATCTAGTACAAAGCAACAATATCAGCAGCAACATAAAAGTACAGTATCCCATATCTTGCCAGCATCTATCTGTAAGAAATCTGTAGACACAGAGGGATATCCTATAAGGATCTCCAGTCATGTAAAGTTGCTGTAGTATAGCTAGTGGAATTAGCAGATATCTGGTGACAGGAGAGCTAGGGTGTGTCCAACTATGTATGGCCTCCGACATATGAGCTGAGATTCTTCCATGTTCAGGATGCTGATGGCAGACAAAGTAAAGTCTGACATTTCACCTTTCCATACATGTTTCTGGTGGGCTTACTTATCTATTCATATAGCCCACTATACAGGTGGTGCCAAAAATGTATAGACATTTCAAGAGATGTTATCTATGTATTACTTTACAAAGTTGAATGGAATTACGGTAGCAATGTGTAGTATGACGTTCACTCAAAAGATGGCATTAATAAATGAGTGCTACCATCACCAAGTGACAGTTTTTAATAGTTTTTTTCCTTTCTTAAAATGAGTATAGACGCTCTGTATATTCCACTGAATGTCTGTTTCCTGCCTTATTTAATGCACACACACACACCCTTTTTACAGGTTAGAAAAGTGCTCCTGAAAGAGGGGAGGAAGAGGCCTTGAGTCTTCACAAGAAGCCAGTCAAAATGCTGCCCACTGCTGTGTTCAGCAACAAACAAGAAGAATGGGTTTTCCCTAAGCTGGATCATTTAAAAAAAAATTATACAACTGAACAAAATGTAGTTAAGTGTGTTTCCACTCAGTGCTCAAATTATGTATGTCTGGATGCACTGCAAGTCTAGCTAACACTATCATTAGCATAGGTGAGAATTTCGGTGTTAGAATCGTCTGCATTTTAAAGTGCTGCAATTGACAATTGAGCAGTATCACTTAAGGGGACAAACCTATACCTATTTAGAAGTAAAAATTCCTACAACTCCCTGCACTCCCCAGACAGCCATAGGTGTTGTAAGACTTCTGTCTAAACATACACAGGTTTACACCCAAAGGTAAACCGATGTCTGCAAAATTAAATGACAATGGTGCCATTAAGCATGATACAAATGCAATCGATAAATACATGGATACACAGCCTGTTCCTGATTTATTTTCCATACAATTTTCCACAGGTCAATTTAATTGCTTATGATAAAGTAGCCAGCCAAGCCTGTTGCAAATTGCAAGGGAAAATAATAAAGACAATGTACATTTTCAAAAGTGATGGTTATCTAAAGCAAGAATACAGTTAAGGTACAGCACCCAAGCAGAACATCTTATTTCACCTCTACCAGATAGAACAGCAATGAGTAAGGCTTCTGTTATGTATTCAGCAGATGCCTGTATTCAAGGATGTACCAACAATGATATAGAGTGTCAAAACAAAAAGCCGCTAAGTTAGCCAGAGATACAGGTGTTCCCAAATCATACAAAGTCTGAAACAGGGAGAGGTGACTACCTATTTCTCCCTTTTCTCATGGCTTCCCCGTTTTCAAAGGGATTTGCACAAAAGATGCTCTGGATGACTTCTGTCCATTGTAATCTGACTCTCCTGCTGGGTGGCATCTACTAGCAGTTGCATTCCCTTTTCTTACTGCAGGTTGAAGAAAGATTCAGTAAAGTCTTACACATGCGAAAATGCACAAGAAGATGTTAACATCTGCTAATATGCTTTCATACTATGAGCATCCATGCATCTGAAGCACACGAGAGATCCAAGCGATTGTGAACCTCACAGAGAGCTTTGGCTATTGGGTGGCATACAAATACAAAAAGGAAATTAAGAAATAAAAAGCCAAGTTCACTTCTGCCTTGTACAATGATCAAAGAGCCCTACATTCTAAGGCAGACTTCCCCAGCACAGTATCCTTCCGACATTTTGGACGTCAACTCCCTTCAGCTTGCAGCTAGTAGGGCCAACAATCAGGAAATCTGGAGCTTGTTATCTGAAACTTCAGGAGAGCAGCAGTTAATCTGGAATTATATTTACTTATTACATTTCTCTCTCTTCTTTTTTTCCTACAAGGCATCAGCTTATATCGGTAGGGCACGACTTTGCAACTAAACAAACAAAAAAACAAAATCAGCATATATAATCCTCTTCATTTTCTCCTTGCAACAACCCAGCAAGGTAGGCTAGGCAGAGACATTCAGGGACAGGCCCAAAGCCACCCAGTCACAAGCTGAGTAAGGACCAGAACCAAGGGTTCCCTGGTGCCAGTCCAGCATTCCAATCATTATGCTAACGCTGTCCCAACAGATGTCCATTCAAGGGCAGGGCTTTGTGATAAAGGGCAGTGTTATTCTACATCAGCAGTGAGCAGAAGGTAGCTCTCCAGGTATTTTGGAGTTCCAACTCCCAGAAGCCCCTGGCAGGATAGCCAATGGTTAAGCATCTTGAGGACTGAAATCTCAAACATCTGGAGAACTACCTTCTGTCCTTCCCTGCTCTACATCTGTTCTTTTTCCCATTCCAGGACATCCATATAAAAACCAGTGCATCCAAGAGGCTGTGTTATGAAGCATGTCATGTCCAGTTTGAAGTTTTCCTGAACCATGCATCTCTTAAGATGACCACAAGTTACTATCTCTTAGCCTACCCTTCCACACACAGAGACAACCAGCGCAGTGCTAAGTTCCAGAAAGTTCTGGGGCTCAGACCCAAAGGACAAAAAATGTGTAATTTTGCATTTGCTAATTTAGGTGTCTGTGTGCATGCAAAAAAGGATGCACCGGCAGAGGAGAAGAGATTATTTGATTTCAAAAAGAAACCCTCATGCACCAAGAGGTGAAGCACATGCGAGCAAGATGCCAGCTAGCCCAAGGAGATCAGATGCAACACTGATCATCACAGCACCTGGACAATTATTTCAGCAAGAGCCCACATATTGCAGCAGGGTGGGGCAGATGGCCTCCCAGACATTCAGGCCTCCAGATGAAAGATTCGGGGCTCAGCCCCCATGAGCCACTTTGGAACACCACCTGCCCACAACCACATGCACAATCATATTACTGGGATGATTAACATTGACCTACCTTATGGGGTCATTGCAAGGATAACAAAATAGGTTATGATTATGTTCAGCACTTTAAGCATGACTAATGCAGATGCAACTGCTTCTAAATAATCCTTCACAGTGTGCATCTTTGTTCATGTGAATCTGCACATGGATTAGAGCTGGAAACAGCCTGCAGCCTTAGAACTTATGTTTCCCAAAGGATTTGTATTTATTTCTAAAATTATTTCATCCCCTCTCCCTGCCTGCTCCCATGCATGCACCCAGGCATGTGCACACACCCTGTGGCCCACAAGGCAAGTTGCAACAATACTGTAAAACCACTAAGCCAAAATATCACAGCTTGCAAGCTTTACTCAGTTCGACTGGTCTCAAGTTGCGGCGGTCTGTTCTACACTGCAATTTTTATCTGTTCACAAAGCTTCCAATTAGGTGTTTATTTTCAACCATCCCTTTCAGCCATCCACACTGTTGAGCAGCATATTTGGCACAAGATTCTCCAAGAATGAATGGTCCACAGACCACTGATGGCTCACAAGCTCCATGCCAGTAGTCCATAGAAAGGCACAGGACAACCCAGTGCTTGAGTTATTCTTCCTGAAGGCACAGATTGAAGCCATTTTGACCCGGCTCAAATAAATAGGCTCACAAGGCTGTGGACAGAGATCCAAGATTTCCATCATACAGCCGTCAACTGCTCATCTTCCCCTCTTAAATGACTTGTTAACGCAGCCAGGCCTAGGACCCAGGACTTTTATAATACATGTATTTTTTTACTATGATGCCAGCTAACACCAATCGATTTCCAACTCAGGAGGCTGACCCACCACTTTTTTTAACCACTTGCTCCAAGCCAGCCTGTCAGTTCTGGCGTGCAGACAGAGCTGCTGTTTTTTCCTACCACCCCTGGCAAGCACGCCTTTCCCTGCCTCCTTCCCTTCTCCCACTTAAGATGCCATGGTGGCTTGTCTGACTCCTAATATGGGGTGCCCGGACCCATAATGGTACACAACGTAAGTGAATGTCTCTGGGTAGACAGCAATAATAATTAGCTGTCATGATGTGAGGAAAGGATAATCCATGCCATTGAGTTAACAATCACTCATGCAACACACATGGATTTTAACTAATCTTAATTTGGAGGAAAAATAACAATTCTAAATATATCAAACAGCTTCTTTTCACAGCAACCTGTGGCAGTGTTTATCTCCAGCTCCCAGCACATGCACATTATTTTGTTCTTCTCACTGGCAGTTTTACCATTTAAAAGGCCAAAACGAGCATCCATGGAGCCAGGGGGGGTGGCCATTTAATCCTACATTTGACACCCCTCCCTCTGCAAACCCCAATCTTGCTTTCTTTTCCTAACATGTCTATCAAATTGTTATGCATTTAGTCCAGCATGCTGCTTCGATGAGCTGAATAAAAAGTCAGCTTCATGTCATATTTTCTGCCTTTTTTACAGTAATTAACACAGCTGCCTAATGAATTTCCACTACCGGTTTGATTAGCATCTGAAAGTCTATGAATATTACTCTGTTGCTCTACTTCTGTTATCTCCAGTTGGTTACCGTTTGCATGCTGTCAGGAGTCATACCTTACACATCTGTATGATGCAATCCTTCCTCATAGGTCATACATTCTAAGTACCAAAATGTATGATCCAGTGTTTCACATGATACTAGAGTTGTGAAATTTTGAAGCCATGGGAAAACAAGCAATTTTTCTTATCATGGAAAAGAAATTTTGAAAAACATGCAATACTTATTTCTTAGCACTCTTCACAGATCTGATGCTATACTGTTACTTTAGGCACATAACATATAATACGTATAACTCAGTTTGCTCATAAAACCATTAAAAGTAAAAGCTTTCAAAAGTAAATTTGTAATAATTTAAAAGGGTGTTTTTAAAAATTTAATAAACTGAAGGTGATCGTTTTATGAGCAAAGAAGGGGAACTTTGTATTATTTATTTACTCATTTGAAATATTTGTATCTCATCTATATCCATTGCAGGATCTGTAAATGGCTTACAGAGAATAAAACTCAAGAACTAAATCCACAACAGCACTTCAATCATAATATACAATACACACACACACACACACACACACACACACACACACACACAGTAAACACATTCTAACCCTCAAAACGCAGGGCAAATAAAAAGGTCTTGGCCTGGTGCCCAAAGGAAACGAGAGGCAGCACCAGGCACACCACTCTGAACAGCATATTCCGTAGCTGGGGTGCTACCAGTGAGAAGGTCCTTCTCCAAGTAGCCCCTCCTCTAAACTCTTCCAAAGAGGGTTTCCAGACGAGTAATCCCTGTAATGTTGAGGAATAATCTCTGAAACACCTGAATCAATCTAAAAGTCAAAATACAGAAAAGCTGCAGGCAGATGAAGAATTCTACAGACCTAACCCTCAAAGTTTTTTTAAAGAGTGGGAAGGAGCGATTACCCATCCATCGTTCTGTCACATGTGGCAGCAGTGGCAGGATAGATGTGTTAAATGTTGCCAACTTTTGGGAAAAAACCAAAAAGGATCCTTGGAGACGAAGACAGAGAAACACATTTTTTCTCCTGTGTTCCCATTTTTGTTTCAGGCCTTCACATCCCTGCATCATACAGCTTCTTACATGCTAAGCAAATGAATCACAAAATTTCACTGCATTTCTCACTCTCAGAGCAAATCAAATAGTAGTTGTGCAGGTGTGTGCAAATGCACAGCAACACAAGTGTATGTGCAGCAAAACACAGAGAAGGTGGGTAACATTCTAATGTACTGACCTGAGTGCATGTTCTTGTAAAAGACATTTGGCTTTTTAAATGATGATGAGAAATGATTTTCAGCTACATGATTTAAAAGGGGAGAAATAATGCAATAAAAGCTGACTGCCCACACGTATGTCTCCTTACTAACACATTGTACATGCTTGGTTTGAAATTCTGGGCTAAAAGACACTAATTCTCTGTATAGAAGAGATAGTGATTGTCATGAGTCAGGGTTTTGACTCCAGAATGCATACACATTTACTAATGTTTCATACAAGTTGGTTTTGCAATAGAATTAAGCAGAGTGGAGTATTCTTGTTCAGCATCCCAGCTAGCCAGCCATGCTCTCTTCAAGGATACTCCATTCCATTCCCAGCTCCCCAACTAGTTTGCTGTGTTTCCACGGCAAAGGCCAGTCAGCATACTTTGCCCACTGATCATGCTCACAGCGCTGTTTCAAGTTCACACAATCACTTAAGATTTTTTCCCTATACATTCTGCAAATATTGGAGTTCAGTCAAGCATGCTGATACTTCCCTCTTCTGTTTGCGGATGCAGCCATTTTGTCCGCAAAAGGATTAGCAGTTGGAGAAGAAGTTCTATAGAGAGAACGGTGGGAAGAAATGAACAAGGAAATAAGGGCTAGGGTGCAGGATCACTGCAGGCAGAAATCAAGAAACATGTAGACACAGCATGATATAGCCTGAAGCCACAGAGATTTCCACAACCCTTAACTCTACAACATGCCACCATTTAATAGGGTACAACTCAAAGATTTCTACGCCCCTCCAGTTTAACTTGGAAAGACACATTAAGAAAATGCTGCCAACATCAATACAACTAGGTGTTGAAAATGTAGCTCTCTGATCCCATGAAAACCGTTTTCCCCCACTGCTGCTTCAGACTGGAAGCTTCACATCATGCCTACACAGTTTTGGGTTGTCCTTCCTTCTTGAAACTAAAATAAGGCAAGAGATTCTAGGCAAGACGGCACGGTAAAGAGACAGAGTAAAAGTGATGTGGAAGCAAGGAAACTTTCCTCTAAAAAACGGCCAAAGCATGTGGGGCTTTTAATTTAGAAAACAGATAGCCAGGGTGGTCCTGGTGGTGATGAATGATACTGATATTGATAACATTGTGCATGTTTTGGAAGAAACAGGTATACAAAAAGGTACGCATTATTTTTCCCGTCTCAAACATTAGAACTCAGTGTTAGCTGAGAAACTGACTGGCAGCCAATTCATATGGAAAAAACCAAATGCACTCCACACAGCATATAATCCCAACTGGCATGGCACAGACAGTGCATCCACCTTACCGAAGCCAGACAGATCTGGGCCTTACCAATGCCTGGATCAGAGGCCACCTGAGAACCAGTTCTGAGCTTATCATACAATAAACTGAACAAATGATCAAATTGTAGAATTTGCTTTCATTTTATTACCTGAGGGATGCTGGAACTTGTAGGGCTTTTTCAATCTAAACATGCATAGAACTGCACCCTTAAAAGGGCTTCAACATGAAGTCTGACAAACTTGCAGTCTATCAAAGGCTATTAGCTGGGATGCCTAAATGGAACTTCCACCACCAGGAACAATATATTGTTAAGTTGCTGAGAAGCACTAGTTCATGAAAACCAAAGCCTTGTAGAATTCCCAGAAACAGCTGGCTGGCTGTCCTTGGAAATGGGATAAAAGACTCTGGTCTGATCCAGCACAAATGTTTCTACTTCGACTATAAAAATCTACAAAATCATACCAACATAGCTCAGTGGCAGTTCACCTGCAAACAGTCCCAGGCATTTACAAATAGGACTGAGAAAGACTCCTCTCTCAACCTCCAGAGAGCCGCTTTTTATCAGACAATACTGGGTATAATGGGCATATGCTCTGACAGTATACAACAGCTTCCTCTGTTTTGGATGGTCTCTTAAAGCTGCATCAGTGGCTTGTTGTCATACATGCTGCTTTTCTATGTAAATGAAGAACCATGAGAGAAGCAAGTTGCTTACCTGTATTGGTCGCTTAAGTGGTAATCAGGCTTCACTCAGATGCCTAGCCCATATGAGTGAAGCACAGAGTCCACTAAGAACGAATACATGTTCTCTCTTGATGAAGGAAGCAACAGCTTTGTTTTTACAAGAGCTGAGCAAGGACAGAACATTCTGGAGGGCACTCATTCACAGGGTCACCCTAAGTTGGAAGTAACTTGACGGCATCTAACAACATAGTAAACCAACATAGTAAACCAAACATTATGTGCTTATTCAAGGCAAAAAAGGTCATGCAATATTATTAGAGCCTTGATACTGAGGCCCAGGAAGGGAAGGGCCACCACAAGCACTGAGATGCAGCCCTATCTCTGGGATATTCCCATTCAGTGTTATACGCTGTCAAGTCATCTCTGACTTACGATGACCCCACGAATGAATGTCCTTCACAATGTCCTGTCCTTGACAGCCCTGCTCAGCTCTTAAAAACTCAAGACAGTGGCTTCATTATTGAATTCACTACATCTCATATTTAGTCTTCCTTATCTTCTTTTGCCTTCAACTTCCCCTAGCAGTTTTCTCTTAGGATAGTCCTATCCCATCCTGGATGTCACTATGAAACTCGTCTGCTATCCCTACCTCAGTGAACATGTATACTTATGTTCCACTGTCAGTGCACTTGTTCCAGTGGTTAGATGTATGCATCACTGTTTAGGAAGTTGTAGAAATACCAACAGGAAACTTGATTTCAATCAGCCTTTTTCCTGATAATTTAGTTCACTCTGCCCCGAACTCTCAGATCATTGTTGCTGTTGTTTAGTGAAGTCGTGTCCGACCCATTGTGACCCCATGGGCAACATTCCTCCATGCTCCATGCATACAAGCATGCACATAGACTGGATCTGCTTGTTTTCCCACATGAGCACTGTTGTCAAAGAATGTGGGTCGCCATGCCACAATTATCTTCAATAGTCTCTTTCTTTCATCTGGAGCAGCACTTGCTTGCTAAACAGAATTTTGGAGCAGGAGCAAATCTAGGCATGAGGGATGCCTAGATGTCTCCCTATAAGGGGCTTCTGCAATCCTAGCAGGCCAGTAATCACCCAGCACAAACTGTGTAGTCACAGAGAGCTCAAGAGTCACAGAGGATTCTGGGACACACTTCACTGTGAGCCAATGAAGAAAAGGCAGAAATGCCCAGACATGGAATACAGAAAGCTGCTTATATTGGCTCAAGCCTCTGGACCCCAAGCTGTAACAGGCTACTTCCATCTGGGGTTTCAGGAAAGATTCTTTCTGCACCCTACCTGATAAAGTTGGCGAACAAACCTGGGGCATTCTCTGTACATGCAAAGTGCATGCTCCGCCACAGTGCTTCAGAGCCTCCTCAAGTGAGCACACACATGGCCTGGTGTAGCAGGTGGCCCTGGGATTGTGCCTTCTTTGTCCTCTCTCAGGGCCTGTGCCTGCGTTACGCAGGAGAAAGATGCCAGGCAGAAATGTTTTAGTTAAGTCCAAAGCTTGACTTAACTTGGCTCCAGACACCAGTCAGGAAAACCATGGTATTATGGCAGACACTGCAAATTTCACAAACCATTTTGAGTAAAAGAAGGTTCAGAAACAGGCCACAAGTTAGAGAAAAGGAGCCGTAACCTCCTCATGGCCTACACTGGAGACTGATTTCTATTTTCCTTCCTTTTCGAATGTAAAGATTCAATTGTCTTTGAACAGCTTGCTCTTCACATGAATTGACACATTTATTTTACAATAAATAAGCGAAAGTTATCTGTGTTTCCTTTACTGTTAATCTACACACAGAGAAATAATAAACAGAGCTTGTCTAACAAAAATGCAACGACTGCAGTCCTCAGAATTCAATTAAGCTAAAATAATTAATGCTTTCGCCATATTAAATTACTTTTACACATTTGAGCCACTGAAGTTTTTTCCCCCTTTATTCTTTTAATCTTTATTTCTCTTCTCTTTTTTTATTCTTTTTTTTAAATGTTTCAAAGTGCTAGAGAAGGGAGGGAAAGAGGTTGGTTGGGGGAAATAAAATAAAAAGATGAGCGCAGTTTGCAGTTCAAATGTAATAGTCTCCTTTTAGCTGACATAGCATGTCGACTGTTTTGTGCCTTTGATTAAAATAACATTTTAAATGCTTTGAACAAACATATCTCCCCCGTTCTTCTAAAGGATTATTTTACATATTTCTTGGCGGAATAAAGAAATTTTCATTCTTCCTGTCGCAGCGCAGAAAAAGCTAAGAATATCTTTCGTCGCATAGAAAGTGAAAATATTATAGGCTGTTGCATTATTACCACAAAAAAAAGGGGGGGGGGAGAAAGCTGCCTTAGAGATTAAGTTTCCCTTTTATGAAATCGTATTTAGTCTCTTTTTTTAACAAATCTAACAACAATGCTCTACAGCCTCTCACTGGGAAATACCTTTAGTGTTAAATACAGATTCTGATTTTCTTGGCTAATGCAGAAAGCCCTTCTATTGAAAAATAAATAAGGGACTCGGTATATCCCACTAAAGCCTTTTCAGTGAATGACTTCTGTGGGGGGAGTTTTCCATGGCTACCCTCCATGGCTGTAATATGAAGCTTTTATCCTACTATTGAAAACTATCCTCTGCTATTTAAAAAAAAGAACAAAAGAAAGGAACGAAAGGGGAAAAGGGAAGAGGAGAAGGGGAAGGTGAGCAAAACCCCTCTGCTAAAGAGGAAGACATGGCAAACCCTTTTATCAAAGAGTTCAATCCCTAATTTAAGAAAGTCTTACTACTGCCATATTTACCAGGGAGAGTCTACCTTGCATACAGAAATCAAACGAACCACCCATTTTATATTACTTGATCTGCAGATTCAAAATTTCCAGCTCAATTTCCATTTGATCTTTGGTTTAGCATGGAAAAAGATTAAGACCTCCAGCTCTGCTCTTGCTTTTTTAACTTTTTAGTGTGCTTATTATAGTTATTAAGGCAGAACTTCCCTAGAAACAACCTAAACAACATGGCCAAAGCAACCTAAACCAAAAGTGGGGGGGGGGGTGAAGGGAGTACACGAATCCCATGATCTATGCAACTACCTAATTTTAATTGCTGGCAAACTGCCTTTCAACGTGACAGGTAGAAAGTGTATGCAAGGAAGGGCTTAATACTACAAGAGTCCATGGAAGCATCTGTGTGCGTGAGATTGAGTCAGAAAGAACATACATACACATGCCTATGCATGTATGAGCCTACACACACACACCAAGTGCAACAGTTTACTTTCCTGCACAGAAAAGCAAATGGCAAGTGTTGGTGTCTGTAGGAAAAAAGAAACGATTGCTTTCTCAAAGACCCCATCATGGTAAGGAGTTAAACCTGTTCTTGCTGATCCTCAGCCGTGAAGAGCAAAGGATACTACTCTCCATGCAGTTCTATTCTGAGTTCCATTTCCTGATCACAGCATAGAATGAAAGAGACCACATTTCTAAAAAGGCATACAGCTCCTGGTCCTGGCTGGGAGGACTGGGGATGGCAGTTATCAGGGTCACAGTGGAGGAGTCTCCCCTGCTGTAATCCAAACAAAAATGTCTCTCCCAAAGCTGTTAGTTGCATTGGTAGGAAACTGGGGCAATGGAGGATTTGCCCCCAATACAAAATGCAGCTTCAAAGAAGCCTCACTATGGGGGGGGGGTTAAACTCCCCCTGCCTACATCTGTGATCTCCCATACCTACCAAACCTCCCTAGCACTGCTGTTTTCACTTTTGGGGAAAGGGTTGATACCAGCAGCTACACAACACTGATACCCTCTTGTGAGACTCCTTGCGGTCAAAACCTGGCCTTCATCATTAGATGACAATTACAAGCAACAGCATGCTTTGGCTGTTGGAAACAAACAAACAAGCAGCTTTCTTCAAGGCTATGCATGCTTTGTACCTCCCCCTCCAAAAAACCCATACGTATGTCGAAGGTATTCCAATCTTTGTGTCAAGCAATGCGTGTACATTATGCCATTTGCAGGAACTTGCTAATGTAACTTTCACTTTTAATTTCTGCTGAATTCCAAGAAGGGACAAACCTCTAGGATGGACATCATCATGCTTGGTCTTAACCAACAGAAACGGTGCTCAATCTAGTCTTTGTCTTCTAAGGTTCGACTATGTTTTCATTACAGACTTGCCATGTTCTGAAAGAAACTGAACTCCGCAGTCCATAATGGAATTCATCATATGGAAAAATTCGGGTACTCCATCCACTGACCTCAAACACATTATGCAATCTTGCAAATGGCTAACATAATTGCTGAGTTGTATGAGGATTTGCAGCCTAACAGTTTATTTACACAGCCATTGCACCCGCTGCAAAATAAATAAGATGTCCATGTAAAAATACCTTCTTGTCTTGTTAAGCTAATGTATATTTTGCTATCCGAGACTTGTGGTCCTCAGCCACACCTGGTGAATCTCCCACACCAGATCCTTAGATCTCATCAGCCAGGAGGGTAAGTTATAGCTCCTCAGCCATGTGCTGGGGGTGGGGGGCAGAGAAGGGGGGAAGAGGGGGAGAGCAGGGAGAGAGCGAGAGCGCACAAGAGAGTGAGCAAATGAGCATTCATGCACAATAAGGTTGTGCGCACCTTTTGTATAAGAGGAAAAGGTGTTGCTATTACTTGATATCCAAAAGTTTCAATGGCAGTAAAAGATAGTTACTTCCCAACCCTAAAAGTATATACATCTATAACACCAAATTCTCTGTTCCAGTGTTATAGCCCAACCTTTCCCAATTTGATGCCCTCTAGACTGTTTGGCCTTCAGCTCCCATCACCTCCTCCCAGCATGGCCAAAGGTCAGATAAACTGGGAGCTAGAGTCCAAAACATCTGCAGGGCATCAGGTTAGAGAAGACAGTTATAAGCAATTTGTCAGGACTCTCCTTCACAGGCCTTCAGGAAAGCTCTAAAGACCCACATTTCCTTTTCAGGCTGCTGGTTTAATTGCCAACATTTTATTGTTTCTATTGATTTTTACTGTTTTATCATTTTTCTTTTATTAGAAAAACCCTTGGGAGGATGCATACCTTAAAGGTAGCCTTTTAAAAGAAAAAAAAGAAAATAAATGTATTCAGCTACAAAAGATTCCCCAGTCATCCAAATAAGTTTGGAATAGCTTGTTTGGTTTGCAACCAGAAGAATGCACATTTTACGGCCATAAAACTCTTTCTCTTGCCTTGTCTGCAGTGCAAGGCCTTTTCTCCAAGCAGCTCATCCAAGAGGATGAGGTCGTCCCTCATTCTTGTAACGCCCCTGTAATGAGACCAGCAGTCACTTGCTCAGTAAGTGCAGGCTGAGCACAGCCTCAGGGTAGCTTTAACCTACACATTCCATTTCACTGTAATGTCCAAGTACTTTAGAAATGAAAATACTGCACACATCTCTATTTCCAACCTGAGAGAGGCTCATGTTCCCCCACCCCCAAATTCTATACATGCAGGAACTATATTTTGGACTAAGCATTAATAAAGAATTGCTCCTTCTCCCTCCACCCACACTCTTTTTGTTCCAGATTTAGGAATATTTCGGGCATCTATATCTCAGAAACTACAGGTCTTCTTAGGAGCTACACAAAGCCAGTGATATGAGGCAGGAATGCCACAGTTCAGCTTGCAAATTCAATACTTAGATTCTTATTTTTCTGCCTCCAACACATGTCTAAACTAATTTTAAACCAATTTTGCTTGAGTGGACACCTACCAATACTAGATCTGTGAAGGTGAGAAGACTCCTCTTTGAGATCCCTAGACCTCTCACAAGAGCTACAATAACCAGAGTGACCAGATAGAACCAAGAAAGTTAAACTGTTTTACAACTGTGGCCCAAACTTCTCCTTATCCAGGCTCTAGTTCAGTTTCCACTGAAGACACCTGCCCTTTCCTTTCCCCCAGAACTGCATAGTGGTATATCTGCTGTGCCATACAGACAAAGTGAATGTATTTATGTTAGTGGCCTCAATGAGCCAGCTCACAATTTAAGCAAGACTTATCTTCTTGCTTGGTCCAGAAATACATATGCCTTGACACTGAGGGTTGGTAATTACCCTAAAGGAAATAGCAAGACAGAGCTAGGCCGAGGAAAGGCTCCCTCAACTACTTTTCTCAAGTTTGTATATGTGTGTGGGAGTGTAATTTTTTTTAAATCTAAAGCTTAGAAACCTATGGCACCCGGAAATGACATACCTTTTCAGGAAAGAAAAATCTATAATATTAACATCTCTGTTCCCTGGCCTCATGTTTTGTCTCTGTGAGCACTTCCCAATACAAAATTTCAAACTGTTGTTCCAGTCCTTACACTCAGTCAGTGCAACTGAAGCTGTGACAGAGCATGCCAATCCACAGCCAAGAGGTTACAGCAGGAGGCCAGTCTGGACAATCCAATCCAAGAGGTTCATTTTCCACACGGGACAAGGAGATGCTTCTCTTTCTGGAGAAGACACCTGACTTTCCCTGGTGTCCTATCTTATGTTCCCAGTGGAATACCACACTAGCGAAAAGGGAGCACTGTAATCTTTCATGCTGACACAGACTATGGCCTACTCTAACAGTTGTCTGTGAGAATGCTCAGAGAGGGTCTTCTACAGTCCAAGGAGCCCAATGAACCCTCATAGAAGAGAATCTCTAAGACCTGCGAGACAGAGGGTCGGGTCATCAAGGTATGCTGCAAGTTTATGAATTTCTGCTACTGAAACCTTATGTTTGCAGGACTGTCAAGAAGTCTCTCTCTCTCGATTTTACGATAAAGGATAGGGCTGGTGTGGGGAAAAGAGTGAGAGCAGGTGAGGAAGAGAGAGAAAGAGGCTGCCTCTGCAGTCAACTTAATGCAAAACATGTTGTACCTGCAATGTTCTCCTGCTTGGGGCAAATTCCTTTTGTAGGCGTGAGAAGACGGTCTTCTTCATCGGGTGTGACTTGGATCCCAATTTCCACAGGCTCTGACACTTTCCTGAGCTCGGAGCGTGATGAAGGGGGAGGGCTGGTCTTATCCAGGTTCCTTTCATAGCAGGTACCACCAGCGCCATTGCACTGTTTCTTCTTGTGCTCTATAAAAACCAAGATGTCTCCCAGGGGGAAGTTCATCTGACACTGTCCACAGGTTAATAGGTCGGGGTCTGCTCCACCCGTCGCAAGGCTGAGCCCAACTGGTTCTCCTATGGCTAGGCTGTCATCCTCATGGGTGATGGCCGTTTCCACATGGTCAGCCTCTGCTTTATGTGGGTAAGCAGAAAGAAGGTGAGGGTCGGAGGGAGGGGAAGGGGGAAAGAAAGAAGGAAGAAAGAAAGAAAGAAAAGGAAAAGAATTGAGAGCAATTTGTTTAAATATTCATATAACCTGGATTAGAACAGGATTTGCTTAAAGCCTGATTGTATCTTTTATCTATTCCCCTCCCTACTCGTCTCCACGAACGATTTAAATACATTTTGCAACCAAGTCTGTCTAAAAAATAAAATAGTAGAAATATCTGATGTGGCTTTCCTGATGCTCCTTCAAACTACCCCACAGCAATGTACCAGTAACAGTAAAGACTTATTATGAAGAAGCATGAGCAGTATCCATGAGGGATGGACTTAGACCATTGCATAAGTCCCAACAATTTATCTATGGATTTATTAAGCATCATTCTCTGAATCTCTGTCTCCGTTTCTTCTTCTGGGAAACTGAAACAATGCTGTGATGCTGATTAAGATTAAAATGTATTTACAGCTTGTAAATCTACTTATACGGCTTTTTCTTAAACAGACCTTGCAAACAGGCCCTTGGATCCTGTACTGGCATTCCAACATTGGCAGATTAGCTCCTCTTCATGTTCCTACTGCCTGCTCATGTAACAGCAGAACATGCTGGACCAGACACATGCTCTGTCTTACCCGGCATTTTGCTCACAGAATAGGCAACCAGAAGCCCACAGGAAAGTCACAATTAAGACAGGAATGCAACAGCACTCTTACACCCCTGTTCCCCAGTACCTACTGATTGCCTTTTCCTCCATGGACTTACCATTCAAATTGATGGGCCTTACTATATCTTATGGTAGCCAATTTCATTGCTTAAACAATGTGCTGTGGAAATGCTTCATTTAACCAGCCCACCTTCCAACATGTGTTTATCACACACACTCCATAGCCACGACCTAACCAATTGCAAAAGGTATTGTGGAAGCACTGAAAAGGCAGGATTGGTCTTACAAATATAGTCATGGGACTGGAAGGAAACAAGTTAGCATTGGTCAAGTCTGATCAGCAGGAAAAGGCTTCTGGGGAAGGATAAGCATAAGTCCCCAAAGATTTGGTGAGGAAATTCTGCTGTGTGTAGTTCAAGTGAAACTAACCCTATTGCACAAGGCTCGTTCAGTTGCAATGAAGGCAGATTTTGCCTAAGGTGGAAAACAGACAAATGTAAGGCAGCGTCGACCGTCTGCTGCTCTACTTCCAATATGACCAAAGCTGGAGAGTGTCATGCTGCTCCTTGAGTCCATCTCTCTCAATGCCAGGAGATAATTCCAAGGACAATGCCCTTGCATCACCACTGCCAAGAAGGTGGCAGAAATGTTACCTGAGGCAGGCCTCTCCTAGCTGGGCAAAACCAGCTTAAGGAACAAGTTCCTTCTATCATAGGTGTTTGCAAGCTCCTGAAAGGTAAGAAAATGCAGGTGTGGCTTCTCAGGATTGCCTTGAGCAAGAAGAACCTCTTTAAACTCCCACCCACGAAGAAAGCCTGAATGCACCACAGGAGCTACAACCAGGACGAACAGACCTCTTTTGTTCTTTCAGCCACGTTGTCTTCTGAAGCCATGTGGCAGCTTGCAGTGTGTCTTATGCAAGGCCTAGCAACCACATACTATCCTTTCTCTCCTCCACTTCCCACACATTCAGATTGGAGAAAGTGGTACCCATCTGGGCCATGCAATGACTAGCATCTCCACAGTGCTCAGCAGAGGTCGGGAAATATAATACCACCATCAAGAAAAGGATGCACTTTGGCTAGGATCCGACACATTGGCTGGCTTTTAATTGCACAGTCTAGAGGGGCCAAAATATGCAGATTAAAAATGCCACATATGCAGGTTTCCATATGAGTAGTGGGTACAGGTTCTAAGCCTAAAGTTCTTCAAGCATGCATGATCTTTTTCTTCACCTCCACTACACACAGGATTTCGGGATCCATCTTTTTCAGGTATTACAGTGCCATGCAGCACATTCTCCCCCAGGCATTTTCCTGTTGAGTAGTGACTATTCACTGTCACATACTTTCTTTCTCCACATCCCCTTCTACTACTCTTCTTTTTCATTTTTTTCACTATCTGTTGCTTCTACTGAATTGTCATTTAATTCCTTTATTTTAATCAGCAGGTTACCCATTCAGAATAAGAACACAGGCAAGTACCTGTACAAAGAGACAACTTTTAAGCAATCCAGTTTTTAAAATATATTGTAGCAATGTGCATGTGAGTCCAAATTCATTTAGTCAACTTACAGCCCAAACCTATGCAAATCTATTACGTGCTATCAAATCATCTCGACTTATGGCAAACATGTGAGTGAACAGTCCTCTAGAATGTCCTATCCATGACAGCCCTGTTCAGCTCTTGTAAATTCAAGGAAGTGGCTTCCTTTATGAAGTTAATTTGCAATCCAGTGCAAATTTACTTCCAAGTAAATTCTAATTTATACGATGGAACTTACTTCTAAGTAAAGGCATAAAGGATTAGAGCCTCTGTTTCATAATATGATCGAGAATATCTTAAAATACTAAAAATCACAAGACAGCTTCTTGGGGGAAGTTGACTTCCAGATACATATTCATGCCATGTGTTAGCTTGCTTACAAATTCTGTAGATCCTCATTTATGTAAGTGATCTGGAGGAAAGCCAACAATTTGATAATCAGATCATATAAAAGGAAATGTTCTTGTACATGCCAAAATAGGTCTATGTGACACCTCTCTATGAATAACCAGGAGACTGGGAAAACTTAAGCCAGTATTGCACTCAAAGCCACTAATTTAGAAGCTGCTGTGCACTGAACTTTTATTTTCATTTTTTTCATATTTATTTCCATTGCAGCCTAATTGAAAAACCACACGAAACATGGTCTTCAATCAGGCACAATTCCCATTGGCTGGCGGGGTTTTGCTTTGAACAAAAATTTTATCATTTGGCCCGATCAATACACAGAGAACTAACAGCATGTAAATAAAAGAGATGAGCCACTGAAGTTTTATCTGGAGATGGGAATACTACAGCTCAGCAGGGGGGAAAATGAACACATGGAAATACTGGCATTGGTGATTTGTTTCCAAATTTCCTGGAGATCTAAAAGCAGCAGGACAATGTAAAAGGTTTGTCATAATTCTGAATTGCAATCGCTGAACGGAACAAAACTTTGCCTAAGTATGTATTTTTGTTAAACTGCCATTTATTTTAATTATTTTTAAAAAAAATAAAGGACGGGAAGTTGCCATCTAACAGGCTAATTTCAGTTTCAGCCAGAGATAACAGTTATTTCAGAGGTCAAAACAAATCTAGTTTCCCTTCCTGGGAATAAAGAAAAAACCCCTGCTAATTAGCACAAGAATCATACATATCATAAACTGCATCACTGCCCACTAAGTAGGTACATTACGTACGAAAAAGAAGTGCATCAGAACTTGGTCCTTGTTGTAATTCACAGCAGTTCAGATTAAGCCTATGCTAACACTCCTTACTGTCACTGGTGGTGTATGAACAAGAAGCAACCTAAAGAATAGAAGATGCACAAGGGAGAGCTTTTGAGTCGCCTGTACTTACTTGTAGCCAAATTAATCCACTAGGTAACTCAACTCTAGGCATAATGCATAGTATGTGAAACCCATTAATTACTCCCCCCCCCCAACATCCCTTCCGCTAAGTTTACTTTAAAAGCAGCCGGTAGACAATGCAACATAATTAATTTACCAATTTATTTTATGAAAAGACTCTTTGCCATCGTGAAAATGTAATCATAACCCTGGTGCTGAGCGGAAAGTGAGTGGATTTCTGTGCGAACGGTTTGTCACAATGCAAAAGGTAATTATTTAGTGCTTCTGTTCCTTTTAATGATCTAACATTGAGCAATAGTGTTTATATTGAAGAGAGCTTGCACCTTTAATTACCAATTACATATACATAATTTTAGAGCCAAAAGGGAAAGGGGGGGGGAGAAATACGAGTGCTGTGAAAAGACTCCTTTAGACAACATATGCACCGCTTCTAGAAAAGAATTCCTATAAGTAGGAAGCAGAGTGTCAAAATATTAAAACACACATGCACAAAGGGAGATAAGGTAAAAGAACTGGAAGAGGCAAAGTAACTAGCATAGCTGAACTGAGCCAAGGTTCATAAGGAAGAAACACAAGTGAACGGAGGGGGGGAGGGAGAGTAGAAATCCAAAGATTCTCTCAGCATTTCCTATAACCATCCTGCTTTGCTTTAAAGTTAGATGTGTTTCTGAAAATTACAGTGTTCTAACTATGCTTATGCTAGGTTTTTAAAATCCTTTATTATCTTTATGATGTACAAGATATTTTTTGCTCCAAAATAGGAAATGGGTAGAAAAGAGCGAAACACTGTGACATTTGCTAAGCTTCCAGACCCCTATCTCTGTTGCAGTTTTGACAGCTCCTTCAGTTGTCAGCATCTGAATGGTTTACAATTTTCCTTTTTCCTAACTTATTTTTAATGACTTTGGAAGGAATACGTGTGTACACGCATGTGCATATGTGTGTACATATATATGTGCGCGCGTGCATACACACACACACATATACATATATAATAAATACAGTTCCTTCCATTTTGTAAGGTTGTCCAGGATTTGAAAGTTATTAAGCTCATCCGTTTCCCCACTTTATCGGTCCAACTTGACATCTTGCATTATTATGGTCTGACTAGCATTTGACTGTAACTGATTTAAGTCTACACGTGCCCATTCAGATGAAATCCTTTCCTCCCCTTCTCCTCTTACCCAGTCAGCAACGGCATGATTTAAAAAATAATAATAATGATAAAATCTGGCACCCTTTTCATTGTTTGGCAGTTTTAGCATTTTAGGAGATCAGCTTTTTATTTTCTCCCTGCATAAAGCCATCACTGGTTTCAAAGGAAACAGAAAGAGTCTGTGAAGTTATTTTAATTCCAATTTAAGTTTGATAACTCATAAAGAAAGCTAGACTGATAAAGGAACTTGTGGCATTAATTATCCATAGCAGTAATCCATAGCTGCCCTATCTTTTTTTGGTTAAAAGGCAAGGTATAAATCAAATAAATAAATAATCTGCCCACTAAGGAGTATAGATTAACTTGGGTACGTTTACTCTAGAGTAAATAGTCATCAATAATTCACCTGGCCCAATTAAAATAGAATGTTATTTTATTTTGAAGTTAAATTAAAAATAGAGGCAACGGAAATGAATATATATAACAACAGAACAAAATCACTAAAGAAATAAAGACCGTTGCAAATTGTAACTCTTGAGTATATAATTCTTATGAGATTTCTGGAATACAACAGCCCATAGCGCAGTTTTCTGTCAAAACTGGATATAAAATAAATGTCATATATAAGGCCTGAGTGTGTTTCAGTAAGAAAAACAAACATGTCATCTACACAAAACTTGCTATCTGATCAAAAGTCTTGAAGGGCTGCAATGTAGAAAATCAATACAAACTCTGGTGCCAAACTACTGTTTTTAAAACTTTTGTGAGGAAAAAGCGAGAGGCAAACTTAGCACATTTCAGCATGGATTTGTGCGTCAACAGACGCACACTTGCTTTCGTTTTAAACGCTCTGCCTTCAACCTATTTAGAGCAGCTATCTTCAGGTGGGCACACAAATGAGTCCACCATGGCAGGAAGGTGGACACAGGCCCTAGACACCACTCCTAGGCCCCTGGCATTTATTTATTAGAATTATATCCTGTCCCATCAGCCAAAAAGGCTCTCACATGTCAGCACGGCATGCACAAAAGCAACAGCCAGCAGCTTGTGCCCAGAACCAGTAAAGTAGTCCATGCTGAATTAAGATACACTCAACTAACTAAGATACACTCAACTAACTGAGGGTGCTTAGGCCTACTTCTCTGAGCCACAAATCATGAATTCAGTACTAAAATATTGCTGTCTGTCCCCAGCACAGTTACTGGAAGGAAAGAAAGAAATCATTCCAGCCCCCCCCCTCACACACACACACACACACACCCACCCCAGATGGACAGACAGAGAACAAACCGCTTTTTTCTTGACTCCACAAAAAAGCCATTCACCACACCTAAGCATTTCGTTCAAGCACTTTATTCCAAGGGTGGGCAAAAGGTAGATCAGGATATATTGGAAGGGCTCCGATTCACTTGCTGAAAATCTGCAAGAGTTTCTGACTTCAAGTTGCTTAACAAAAGCACCAGCAAAATCTCTCTGTCTGACAGCCGAAGCTGAGTTTGGGAGAAAGCAGAAGCGGCTTGTTGTGAAAAAGCTGAAAGGAAAACGAATGTCTGGTCTGAGCATGTTCTCAAAGGTATCCTTTAACCGTAAGTGTATGTCTCCCCCACTGAGCAGCTATGCAAATATCTGCTCCAGCTGGCAGATCCTGGGGATCTAGTAGGGGAAAAAAGTAGATCCCACATGTCAACCCATCATGTGATCCGTATTCCCATTCTCCAGTCCCAAGACTACCCTTCTATACTCGTAGGCCGTGGAAACACACACACATCAACAGAAAATGTGTCTACTGTGAATGAGCTCCTATTAGTGCAACTATTTAATAGAAATAATTATAATTTTCACTAGTCCCCTTAGAAAAATATTCTAGTTACCAATACAGCCCAGATGCCATTAAACCAAGTGAAACATTCGAGGTGACAATATAAATATGGTCCCTATTAGACTGGGATATCAGCACTTGGCTGCCCCATCTCCTTTTATTGTTATTAGTATTGTTGATAATAATAGTACTTTCCAATTTGATGATTACTCCAGCACAATAGCAGCATTAAAACCTTGCATTCCAACTGACAGAAACAATGTACAGTTTTAGTGGCTTAATGATCACAGCATTCTTCAACAGGAGTTTTACAAACCAATACCACTAATAATTCTATGCTTTGGGTGGTGACAGCCTTGTGGTTTAAAAACATGTTGCATTTTGGGCAACCCATGTAACCCAGGTCTTATACAACAAGGTTTAGCTCTCCTTTGCAAGACTGAAATCTTTCCCGGGGCAGTGCTGAGTATGAGACAAGGAAACATTGGGGTCAAATGGAAATCTTAGCCATTAGCAACTTTCAAATGAAGTTCCCTGAGTGCCCTCTCAGATATTATGCAAAGGCAAACCCGGTGCTGCACAGTTCATAAAGTCAGCAGGAGAGTACCTGTATGGTACTAATCTTGCTTTAAGATGTGACACTAGCCTTTAAAATCACTTAGTTTTAACAGCTACTTCAGTTGTATTTACATGGAAGAAATTTAAATTAAAAAAAGTAAATGAGCCAGCATCATTCACTCTCTTTTCTAACCTTATCACCAAGGATGGAGTAGAGATTACATTCTTATTTGTTATTCATTTTAATTGTTTCAGGGATTCATGTCTTGCTACTTCTGGTACATCCAGAACATCCAGAAAGGTACATCCTTTCCTTAAAGAATAATGCAAATAAGAGGTGTCCTGAGCTGTTAAAAGATACCTGGGTTCTACATGTCAGAAGCATGCTTGAGACCAATGGAAAAGCTGCTACTATCACCATGGGTACAATGTTGGTAAGGTTGGTTACCATGTAAATCTCACACAGACCCAGATGAACAGACTGCAGATTAACCAGATCTGACTGCGTTTTGTAATGATGAACTGATGAATCATGCAGCATTTGCCAGCTGCACCCCTCTGCAGGGAAATCCTAACTTCAAAGGTATATCAAGCAGTCTCCCGCTTCTGGCCTCCTGCGAGGATCGCCCAACACTCCCATGATCTCCCAGCTGCTGCACCCAGAATTCCAAATCTTGGTTGTCTGAAGAAACCAAAAGCACTGCATTCTAAAGCTTAACACAGCTGCCCACTGGAAGAATTACGTTCTTCCTAAGATGCTACATATAAAGCATCCTTTCCGAAGATGCTATGTTTCCGTCTGAAAATGTATTTCTCCAAACACAAACAGCCTTCAAAATCAGGCAGTTGGTTGCAAGTGAGATCATTTAGATCAGCCACGGAGTACACATTTTGATCATCCAACAAAAGCAAAGGACACAATTCATGGAAAGCTTTTATCCACTCATAACCCCACCTGCGTCTTTTTCTTCTTCTTTTTTTTTGCCTTAAAATCCTTCTCAAATTGGGATAGCTAAACTTTCCCGGTATCACGGCCTTGCAGGTTTTATTTCTTTAGCAACCAAATTTCTTTTGAGTTTTTAACTTTGTTTTTTATTTTTGTTTCTTCAATGTGGATGTGGATTTCTGTGGAAAACAAACCCAAAATGAGGAGGAAAGAGGTTTCTCATGGAGTAATATGCAATGGGATGGGGGACGGCAGGTGTAACTCAATCTCTTGGTGTAAAATGGTTGATCAAGGCTGTTAATTCCAACCATCTACAGGTCATATGCGTAACAGAGCAGGTGTCTTGGTTCCAACAAGCACATGCAGATTCTTTTACATGAGAGACAGCACTGAACTGGTCCATAGCAGACTTCAACACAGTGGTTCACCTGAGCACAAATGACCAATTGAGGTTACAATGGGCAGTCACTTATCCAATTTTGTTTACTGGTCACTTTTGCCCAACACTTGCAAAGGTGGTATGACTATACCAAATATGTGAAACCTGTATTTGCTAACATGAACATTCCATTTCTTATGTTAACAGCACGTATAACTAACACAGATCTGAACACAACAGAGCCCCAAAAGCACTTTCTAAAATGTCAAGTGCAAAAACAGCTCTCGGGAAAGGAGCAAGCAGTTCAGTCCCCAGGACCCCGTTATCCTTTGGTCCTGCTGTGTCATAAAGGGGACAATGCCATCCAGCTCTGTATGTGGCTCAAGCACTGGAAATTAGTTGGTTTTGGTGCAGCAGCACTAAAGGATTATTTAAAGAACTGCAAAGACAACTCATCAGGCTTCAGATGTAAATGTCTTCCAATCAATATAAAAAGCAGAGAAGCCAGTATTAAGGTTTGCTTTAAAAAAAATTAGGAGGGAGTATCTTGGAATGACTCCTTTAGATGGAATGCATTCGGAAATGGCACTCTCGCAGCTGTGAATTCCCATGCTCTTTCATAAACCTGCAAGTCAAACACCTTTGGCATTAACTAGTCTGTATCTTAGGAAAAAAGCAAGCTCCATCACACATTTGAATGTAGGATAAATATCATTCATAAAAAGAGCTACAGTGAGAAAGGGAAAAAAAGCAGACAGACAGAAATTAATTAAAAATCAAGTAAATTGCCCAGTATGTTCTTACAGTAGAATCGAAGTGTACTGATTTCACAGCGGGCACTTAAAAGCTAACAAACCGAACCTCTAACTGCACAGATCTGTGGACAACTCCATCCTCTGGAACACCCAGCCTCACCCTTGTCCTACTTCCCTAAATGTCTATCCTGAGACATGGCTCTGTCCTTAGTTAAATCAAAAGCTACACAGATACATACAGTGTTGATGGTGCAAAGGTGATGTATGTTTTGCTAAATAAACTAGTTGCTCTAGCTGGAAAAGGAGGAGGAAGAAAAAGATTTATTGCAACTGAGAGGCTAAAACGCATAGGTTCTTGTATAGACCATGAAAGCCGTAAATCTTCACAGATAAATCAGGGATTGAGATGATGCGATACAAAAGCTTCCTTTGTTCCTGTGTGAATAGATTTGTTTTAGTTAAAACTAAATAGAAAAAGGAGGGAGCAATGGATACGCCAAGAGGAGGAGGGAGTCTACACAGGGAATTTCTATACTCTGCTATACTGTAACAGGCGTTCTGGCATTATAGATCCTTAGCAATATAGGAACAACAGCAAGACACGAATGAGAAAAATCAATGCTTTTGATTTCTGCTATGGACAAAAACACAGGTGGAACCTTTGTCAAACACCTGTCTCAAAAGGGGAATTCAGGGAGCTCTAAATCACCACCATTATTCAAACTCAAACTTGGTTTGGGCCATTTTTCAAGTTCAACAGAAGCTCGGCTATTCTAAAGCCCAACATATTGGGCCAGTTTGATTCCAGAGTAATTAAAGACAGAAAAGAAAAAGTGAAGTAGTGACTTCACTTTACAACCTCTTTATTCTTCCCTCCTACCTCGCAACACACGCACAAATACACACAATTGCCAACAAGCAGTTTCAATGTCCTCAACACACACAAATCATTGCCTCTTTCATAAAAGGAAATGAATTCTTTGCACTGAGCCAAAAGTCTTGCATATGCAAAAATAAATGAAATATAATAAAATGAATACCCAAGCCAGTCCCTATGAATGTCATTCCATTAATCAAGCCTCCAATCTGGTGTCAATTTTGCCAGAACATGATAGCCTTAACAGCATCAGCTCCACCATCACTTTCCTCCCCCCTTCTCCCTCCCAATGCATGCCTATACTGCATGAAGTGTGTGTCGCCCGTACATTTGTTTTCAAAAACCCTTTGGGGGGGTATATGTTTTGGGAAGCAAAAGAAGAAAGGCGATCCTTCTGGTTCTGAGTCCCAGTACACGATAAAGACTTCGCTGACAGATTCCCCCCACCACCACACACACACACACAATCAATCCAGGAAGGGAGGGAGGAAATCTAAAGGATGTTGAGAAGCTGTAACTTACTATGAAAGCACAACTGCCTTTGCGTCTGAGACTGGAAAGGGACTGCTTAGGGACTGCATCAAGACATTTTATGAAAGTAAATAAGGAGGAAAGCATCAGTCTAACAGCCACTGCACTTTTACTGGTAATGCCCACTCTGTGTGAGCACCGGGTCTCCCTCATTTTGTTATGAAGATACATGCACCCAGGCATACACACTTTTCTCATGCGCTCTCGTTACATGTGCTCCACTCCCACAGAAGTCCCGGCAAACATAACCAAATGCCAGATTGCAGCCTAGGACTGCATAAGGCCCACTGAAAAGTACTGAAGCGACATGGCAACATGCTGATGAACTGTGTGCTTGCTCTTTATCTTTATATCTGTATTATGACTATTTAATAGCTTGCCTGGTATTCTGCCTGGCATCGCAAGGGTTTAAGCTATGCCTTAATGCTAGCCAAAAAGATCCCTTAGGAGGTAATCCTAGGCAAATCTACCCAAGAGTAAAACCTCACTGAGCATATAAAGACGTACTTTTGCATAAACATGCACTGCACTGGACTGTGCTCTTATTTTCTTTTCTAGACTTATCCACCTGTTTAATTGAAGCAGCATTCCTTGAGCAATGGGGGGGATAGTTCCCCCCCTCCAAAAAAACCCCAAAACAAAAAACAAAGAATGCAGGTTAGATCCAGTGAAGCTGTTTATAATAGACATCTTTAAATGTTTTGCATAGCAGAGATGTCTCCCTTTGTTAACAAGATCCATTTTCTTTTGGAAAATATGGTTAAAAGTTTGCAAGTCCTGGGACTGAATCAAGCTCTTCTTGACAAACCAGAAAAATTGTGAATAGCAAAGGGGTGTTTGTGTGTGTTGGGGGAAACTTTCTGATCACTTCATCTTGCAGGTTAGTCAAATCAACTGCTCGTTGTCTCTATGCTTCCAACAAACGGGATGTGAACACTAAATGAAACAGAGGAATCATCAGATAAATTGCAAGCCCCATCTAGTTGAGAGTGAAGGCTTTTTCTATAGTGGGTGACAGCCCTAGTCTTTTGTCTGACCCAATTTATTTCTCTTTCAAGTTCAAATGGAGCCCTCTACCCTGTCAGCAAAGAATATCCACCTACCTATTGTGCCATCACATGAGAAAGAAATCTGTGAAAGTTATCAATACCATAACCAAGTAAACTTCTTCAAAAACATATCCCTAAATACCCAATTCTCTCTCTCTATTCCTTTAAATTATATATACTTGGGCAAAGAAGCATTTTAATGATGCTGATTTTAACAAGGTGAGTAAAGGTAATGGGAACACTATTAGAAATATACACACACTTCTGTACACATGCACAAAGAAACATCAAGACAAAACACAAACATTTATACACTGTAGGTTGATCTGTATCCCTTTTAACATAGCAAAGGCCCAATTTTGTTTATTACTGTAAGAACAGCAAAGCAGTTAAAAGTTAGACTACCTACCCATGTGGATTTCGGACCTTCGGAGCCATTACAATCAGGAAACTTTTGAAGGTTCTGCCCCATCACAGCTATATATAATATTTAGATACATTCGGTAACTAGTTTTATCTTTTACTGTAAGCTCAAATGCATATGAACGTGGCACAAAAATCTGTGCATTATTTGTACAAACATATCTTTTACCACACACAACATTTTAAGGATCTGCTTTTAAGTATATATAATAAATGCTCTTCTGCTGAATTTGTGCATGCAGATATAAACACATAAGAACAATCTGAAGGTGTGCACATTCCCTTAGTAATCGTATCTCTTTTTAAGGATTTTGTTCCATCAGTCTTATCTTTCCTGTTAACATACGCATGTACTTATTATATACATACATAAATGTATACTAAAAAAGAAAAAGTATGTGTACATGATTTAAACACACAATCATACTCTGTGGTTCATGTTCAGTTAGACCACATTTCCTCATGAATTAAGCTCAGATGGCCTTTTATTGTGGGCAATCATTATTTTTATATATTCCGCTATAACAATCTTTCAAGAGCTCCATGCACAATTCTACACCTACACAGAAAGCAAATAAATCACTATATGCATATATATTTTCATACTCTTACATGAGCCTAGTCTTTGCTCTTAGCTAATCCAGCAACCCTGAATGGAGAAGGCAAAGACAAGCTGCTGACAGTAAAAGACACCGTTAAAAACTAATTTTAATTAAAAGACATCTATCTTGCCGGAGCTGGTTAATCAGTCATAATTTGCTTAGAAAATAGATTTATCAAGCTTGCAATCTCTCTCATCTTGTACTATATAGATCTCGGCATGAAAATCAATACCAAAACTTTACACCTAAAACATTTTCTGCAGCGGTGGAAAGAGACTTGCTTTACCTTCTATTTCCTTGCCTCCACCGGTACAGGGAACTCGAATTTTCTATGAGACAGGCTATGAGCGCCCCCTAGCCGTCAAGGCTGGCCACTGAGCCACACAAGACACAAATGTGGCTTGCTGTTATCTGAAAAAACTAGCAAAGTTTATTTTGGAAAGTATTTTCTATCAACAAACAAGAGGGTGCAGGGCAATCTAGATAGGAAATGTAAAAGGGTAAAGAAGCGCCTTGTGCAAGATGTGTTAAACTAACAGATCAAACTCCAAGCACGCTAACTTCTGATAAGACAGGCAGAATGGGTGCCAACTGGAGCCAGTGACAGATATAGTATGGTCTCTTTACCTGGACCACATTCATTCACAGCACCATGAGTGCCCTGTATGCTGGAAGACAGCTCTTTGTTCAACACACTCCACAATAAATTTGATGATGCTTACATGCACACACATGCACTAACTCTGCAGGAAACATATTGGGGGTGGGGAGTGATCTCTAGCCATGCTTACTAAAATGGTTCAGTAAGCTTGACAAAATAGTCTTCCGTGTTTGCCTACCAATGAAAAGCAATGCTATTTCTTATTCTATCAGCCATTCACAACTCATTTCTTCTGCTCAGCAAATCAAACAACTCAAAGTAGGAATGAAGATGGCTAGGAAGTGTCCAAAAACTGGGAGGGGGAGGGTTGAAGGGCAATTTGTTTTAAAAACAAAATCAAGAGTTATTATCTTTCCTAAAAGTCTTGTTTAAAGCCTTCAGTTTTAAATAACATTTATCACGTACAATCTGAAAATGTGAAATTTCAATGTGTCTAAGGGGGATGTAATCTTTTCAAAGCCCTCCTTGAATTCACACTGTAACACCTGCTAGAGGCATGTATGTGTTACAGCCCTTACTGGTATGCCCAAATGCAATCCTTTCTACAAATTTATTCCTAGCTAATTTGTTAGTTGCAGCTATTATGCCTATGTTTGATTGTGCCTGCTAAGGTTCCTTGATCACCTCTGCATGGCAAATTCTTCTACCAAGGAAAACCTGAAAACAAATTGAAAATAATAAAAGAGTATTTTCTCTACCAAGATCATGTAGGCGTGATGCAACTCAAAAGGGTCAGATCAGGAAAACCAGCAAGGAACCTGTTGACCATGCATTACAGACATACGATTTAATTCTTTTCCCCCTTAAGCATTTTAGTATTTTTCTCAATCCCCACCCCACAAAAGTTTCTTCAGCTGAGTTCACCTTTGTCTTCTGAATGAAGGTCATTTAGCTGGCAGAAAAGGCTACTCTGGTCCCATGCTAACATATCCTTCCATTCCTAACATGCAAATCTAGTCCAGAAACTTCATTCTTTTAGAAAAACTGTTGCAGAAATCCAG
>NW_025335761.1:50348097-50606385 GCF_004798865.1 Varanus komodoensis
CTGGATTTCTATCGAGATCTCATTTTCACTTTCTAAATGTTATGTAACTTGCAGTATTTTTCTCAGTAAGCTATCACCAGAGACAACCTGAATTGTGTTAATTCATCAGCTCATCATCTACCACAAACAAGATAGGATACATTTGAGAAGAGGAATGGAAGTCACAGAAAACACAGGAATCTATCTCTAAATAAACAAAATACCGTGACAATACAGTGAGTCTGCAGCCACTGTAGACAGTAACACACACATCCATGGATGTGAACTGTATCAGGATTGTATCCTTAAGACCTCAAATCCTATGCATGCTTGAGATTAAACCCCAATGAACATCGCAGTCCTTACATCTGAGTAAACACATATAGGACACAGACTGTGGTTTTTTCCACACACTTTCTGCTTGTTTGTCATTATGGTTAGCAGCCTAATTTTTTTAGTATCCGCAAGAGCTAAAATCCTAACTCATGATGGTTAGAATTAACCTCATTCTCCTGCATGTCGTCACAACTCCCCCATTAGCAATGTACCCTGAAATGCAGGGCCGTTCTCCTGACAGGTTGACAGTCAGCCATCAAAAAAACTGCAGTTCTCAGAATCTTATCCATTCAGAAAAGAACTTGGGGGAGGTGGTGAATTTCATAATAATGTTCTTAGTTATTTGGTCCTTCTTGTTTGTACTTCTCATCAAACTTGTCTGCATTTCTTCCTTTCTTTTCAAACAAGCTCCTCTTTAATAATGGATAACTGCTTCCTGGAAAGTGGTCCAGCAACTGTCTGATGAAACCGTATCTCAAACTCCTATGGCCCAAACATGGGTTAAATTTTCTTGGTTCTTTTTTCCTTTTCTTCTAATCTATATATACACAGAAACACACACTTTATTCCATCACCTCTCTGGTTGTTATCTTCCTTCCCCCCCACACACACCTTTTTTTTCTTCCAAGTTCAACAGGACACTTTGATGTCTCTTGTTGTTACATCCTTTCCAGATGGAAAGATGAATAGAAAAACTGAGCATAGAAAGGAATAGCATACAGATTCTCTCTTTCCCTTCCAACCTAAACCTTCATTATATACTTTTAATTTACAGGATGGGGGAAAGGAGAACTAAAATCATGAATGCAAGCCCACCAGACAAACCCCATCCAAAACAGTTTGAAACAGAATTTGCCAGTGTATCTTTTCTTTCCTCGATTACAATGCATTATTGCCTTTTTCCATCATCATCCCATGTCAAAACCCCAACTCCCCATGCAAAACATGCAGAAAACAAGATGACAAAAAAGAGTTAACTTGAAATACTATGGATTGATGTTTTAATTATTTTTTAAATGAAAGAAGGGAAGAGGGAGACCCATCTCCACTTTCCCTCTTGCAAAGGCAATGGGTTATTTACAAACTCCTTAGGTTTTCTTAAAGCAAAAAATAAGGAAAGGGGGGAATGCAGTTTGTTAAAAAGGTGTTATGGGTTTAGTTGGCTTGGGTTTTTAAAACCCACTTTTCCCCTCTCCCGGTTCAGCAGCACCTTTCATCCTTTGCAAAATATAGCTCAAAAATCAATTAAAAGACTGATGCAAAATGCATCTTCATTGCTGCTGTAGCCAGTTAATGGGGGGGGGGATGCAAGAATTGGGGGGATGGAAAGAAAAGGAGAAAAAAATAAAGTAGCAGGATGGGGAAAGAAAAATAACATTCACATGCCAAACGCCATGCCAGGTCAAGCGACTGCATTCGACAATCAATATAATTCCGATGTATTCTTACAAACATTTTTATCAGCTGTAACAAAGGAGAGACCGCTGTCACCAAATGCTGTTGGCAGATGGCTGCTAGTCCTGGGCTTGGGGGGGGGAGGGGAAATGCCGTATATCTCTCTATATATTTATTTGAATTTGTAAAAAAAATGTAACATATTCTATTCCTTTCTCTCTTTTTTCCAACAGGCTCTCCGACTCGGCCCCCTTTTCCTCTTGTTTCTCCCCCCCCCCCCCTCCCCCCCCACCCCCCCCCCTCTTCTCCTCTCGCTTAGCTCCACACGCGCAACGACTGTTTTGCAGAAGCCCAAGCGTGCAACGGAGCTGTTCTTTTTGGCGTTTTGCTGGGATTTGTTTGGGCTGTGATTTCTTCTTTTCTCTCCTCCCTCTGTTCTTGCGGCCCCCACCCAAAAAAAACCAATAATAATACTCACTTAGGTTTATTTCTTTTCTTAACTGTAATTAATTTATGTGATTGCGCGTAGCTACCCAAAACAAAAACGCATTAAAGAAAGCGAAACGGAACAAAACAAAACCAATGCTGCTTGCACCTTCATAAGTGCTGGATGCATTTCCATGTTAGAAAGCTAAGGTAAAACAAAAGCAGGGCGACATGAAGGGTAACAGCTGCTCTTTTTTTAATTAATTAATTAGCAAGTCAGAAGGTTTTGCAAAGAGAAGTTGCCACTGAAACAAGCTGACCCCTGGATGTAGATACCCAGGACTCCTCTTACAAGCGACTCCTGGATCCCCACACCCACCCCATCTTCAGCAATGGTACAAAAAGCACTTCGTTCTACGCCTCTCTGTCTCTCTACCTCCTCCCTATCCCACCGCCTCTCAATATGCTCCCTTGGACTATTTTTGGCCATTACTGGAACCCACTGCCACCTTTCTCTTCCTTGCAAAAGTGGCGCGCCTTTTTGCAAGACTTCTCTGCTTTGCAAACTGTGCGCGCGCTCCGCTTTGCAAAATGGTGCTACCTTACTTAGAAAGGTCCCCCCCTGTGCATACATAGACACACGCACGAACAATTTCTCACACTCTTCTGTACACGCGCACACACAGAACACACAGCAATACACACCTGCCTTCCCCCCACCCCAGGTTTTGGAAAAACGATCACACTGACAAATATACACACACGCACATGCAGACAGTACAAAGCCGCCCAGCGTTTCTACAGGGCACCCGGACCTTGCCAAGGAAGAAGTCGAGTAAAAGGCAGCACCCTAAGACTACCTGTACGCTGGCATCTCTCCCACAGCCACCCACCCCTCCACCCACCCCAGAGTTCGGTTCTAGCCCCGCTTGCGAGCCGGGCTTCCCTGACGGGAACAAGCACCCCCATCCCTGCTCTCCCCCACCCACCCACCCACCTCGCCTTCATCGCGCCGCCGCCTCCACCTCCTGCGTTCCTGCTTCTCCCAGCTCCCCACGCCGGCCTCGCCGCACCATCCCTGGCCCAGCCGTTCCATGTGGTTCCCATTAAGCACCCCCCCTCCACGCTTTCTCTCTCTCTCTCTCCAGCCACCTTTCTCTCCCCGGCTGCCGCCGTTCTCCGGCGCTGGCCAACTTTGGACCAGGCTTTCCCACCCAGCCTCTCTCCAAGCCCCTGCTTGCGATAACAGCCCGCTCTCCACGGCCGGCTTCTCCCCCACTCCAGCGGCTTCAGGCCTCCTTCGCTCCCGCCACGCTGCCTGCAAATTCGCCTAAAACTTTGCTTCCCACCACCCACCCGACAACACGCACACCTCTCTCTCCCTCTCCTCGGCTCCCCCCTCTCCTCTTCGTCTCCCCTCGTCCTAGTCAGCCAGCCAGCCAGCCAGCCAGCTCCATGCACACACGCCGCCGCCGCCGCCGCCGCCTTCCTCCTCCCTTCTTCTAAACTCTCCAAGACCCTTTACTTCGTCCCCCACCACCGACTAGCTGCAGTCCTTCCCAGTCAATTTCACAAGAGGGGCACAAACGCGCCCCAAGTTTCGATCTCTTCCCTCCCCCCCCAATATACACACACTTTTCCTTTCGATCCGGCTCCTCGCGAGTTGCAACTTACGCGTGATAATTTCCCTTTGTGATAAGTGCTGCGGGTTTCCCTGCTTGCGACGGGACATTGCCCTTGCATTTACACGGTCATCTCCTGGAGAGCTGGACTTGGGTAGGGGGGGATCGGGTCGGAGGAGGAGGGAGCGATCTTCTTTTTCTTTTCTTCTTCCTCCTCCTCTTCTGTTTTCTTCTTGACGGATCTCTTCTTCTTTTTTAAAAAGCACAATGAAGAACTTTAAAAGAGAGAGAGAAGAGGGTGAAAAACTCTTTTCCCCTCCTTGGCGCACTCAAGATGAGGTTCTTCCTTCAATTAAAAAAGCAGCATCGAGAGAAATGGGGAAGGCTTGGTTTTATTTTCGCAAGACCACTGTCTTTTTGTGTTGTTTTTCCTTTCCACCGCTTCCAGATCTTTTCTTGAACTTCAGGAGAGAAGATGGGTTCCCCCCCACCACCACCACCACCACCACCTTCACCAGGCGCTGACACTTTTATTTTTCCAGAGTGCTTAGGGGTGGGGGGCGGGGTAGCGAAAAAGAAGTGGGGGGAAGCAAAGTGCACTTCTTCCACCAGGAGGGTTTTCTTTAAAAAAAATGAAATAAAAATTGGGTAATGTACACACACGCTCGCACAAAAGTAGAAAAATTGGAATTTGCCCACACGCAGAGAAAAATGCAAGAAGAAAAATTACCCTTGCTGGGTTAATTAGAATTCTTTCTTTTCTTGGCTTTTTTTTTTAAAGGGGTAGCCCAAACTGTGTCTCCTCTTTGCCAGTTCAAGTACCACTGGGTTGGTTTTTTGTTGTATTCTTTTTTTCTTTTTTTTTTCTTTTTTTTTGCTTTGCTCGCACCACTTTGCCACTGGCTTCCCCCCTCCCTTCGCTTGGCACAGGGTCTTGCTAGGAAGGAAGCCCCCCAGTGCTTCTGGGTTAGTGCTGGCTATTACTAGGAGATATATTGCAATGTGAAGATGGCGGAGCCCTGGTTCCCTGGGAGCGCTCTGTCTCTCTATGGCTGGGTCTACCTCCGTACAATGGGATAAAATTCAAGTTCAAGTGCGGACGTGACGTTTAATCTGCACTAGAGACAAAAAAGACCTAGAGAGTAGGAGCACTGGGGGCGACTAGCGGTGGCTTTTTAACATTGTACCCTGCAAGAGAACAAGAAGAAGGGGGAAAAAGAGAAGGAGAAGGAGGAAAACCACCCTCAAACACTCCCAGCACACGCGCCGCGCCGATTGCTTGGCCAGCGCTGCTTTCTGCGGGGCGACAGCCAAAATGAAATTAACTGAATTTAGAAAAGAGAAAGGGGAAAGGAGAGAGAGGGTATGGGGGAAAGGGGGGGCAAGGCATCAGGAAAGCGGGGGAAGGGGAGTCCTTCCCAACCCATCCCCGATCAGGTCTAGGAGTCAACGTCTGGAGGGTCCTCGGCGCGGTGGGGGAGGTAGTCCTGACCCGGGCCATCCCCCGCCCCGCTCCTCCGCCCACTGGCAGGAGGCCCAAATGGGACGGACGTCTCCCGGGGGAAGTGGGGGGGAGGAATAGGTAAAGGGGTTGGTTAAGCCAAGCAGGCTGGCGCCGGAAAGGCGAAAAAAAAAGACTTGGGAATGATCGGCTCAGCCCGGAGAACCAGCCAGGGTGGCTGGAGGTGGGCGCCCAGGAGACGCGGGGTCCGTCCTGCTCTCGCTCAATCCACCTGCTCCGAGATCTCCCAGGCGGCTGGATCTTGGCTTCGCTGGGATCCATTCGCTTTCCTCTCTTTAAACTAAGAGCTCCCTCGCTCTCTTCTCTGCACGCAGGCAGGCGGCGGCAGCCCGACTCTGCTCCAAACACCTTCGCAGTGCATTTCCAACAGTTTTTACAATAACACAAATATCTGCGTGGGGGAAGCGATATTTCTCCCCCCCCCATCTGAACTGCGATTGCAGAGAGAGCCACAAAGACACACACACACGCGTTTCTCTTTTTCGCTTTCTCTTTCTCGTGTTTAGGGGGAAAGAACCCTACCAAATCCCTGGACATTGCAAGTCCGTGCTACAGACTCGCATTGACCCTAAAGAAGCCGGGCTGCCGGCCAAGGCGAGACCGACGACCTAGTCTTGGTGCGCCCATCTCCACGCGTCTCCCGTCCACCTCCACCCCGATACAGTCCTGCGAGTGTTTGCTAAGACAGGCAGGCCGTTGGGCGTTATTGGGGTCCGTCTGTTCCTGAAGAAGTTTGTCCCGGTAACAACGCCCTGAGTTACATACAGCTCTGCTTTGCACTGAATGTTTTCCGTCCTGCATGCATCCCTTAGCCTGAACGACCGTCTACCCTGAGGGTCTCTCAAGGTCTACACGCTTATTGCAAGACCAGGGTCTTCTAAGCCGGGTCAAATCACTCATACTAACAAAGACCGCCTGCTTCCATTTTCATACACGGCGGGAGATTGGGGCCCTCCAATGCAACCCATAAATGTGGGAGGGAACAAGAGGGAATTCGTCGATTCCACCAAAACTTTCAACGACTCTGATCTGCTATAAGGGGTAGTGAAAATAGTTCCAAGGAACCATTCATCTGCATGCAATGGGGTTTGAGTCTATGGGCTCGTAAGAAGCTACAGGTCACCTGTAGTAGGGGCATTGTCTTCAATTGGCCTACTCCAGTGTAGGATCGCCAAGCCTCAACGATCCGGAAGTGTACCCAGCATCCTCTGCGACTTTGCTAGGGGGTCTCTTTGGACAGCGTCCTAGCTCTGGGGCCACGCACTTTCCATTGGCTACTCAGAAGTCTGCAAGCTGCAAGGACTTGGGTTAGTGCTTGCCTGAAACATTGCGGGCCTTGCTTCTCAGAAAACTATTTGAGGATCGCGGTTTTGAAAAGGGCCACCGTAGCAATGGCTCTGGGGATGCAAACAGGTGACCCGCTGTCCCTCTCTCTCACTTCACTGCGGCAAAATCGACAGCGTCTTGTGGCACCTTGAAGACTGACGCATTTATTTGGGCGTCAGCATTGGACCCTAGCCTGCCTTCATCAGATGCATTTCTGGAGAGTACCTGATGTACGCACAGTGCATAAGGTAGGGAGAAAAGTGCACGAAAGCTTGTGGCAAAAGAAAGAGCGTGGTTTTTAAGGTGCTACAGGATTCTTCGTTCTTGCTACACTGGACTATCTTATGGGACGTGAGCGGAAGCGCTCCAGAGCCTGGGCACCATTTGGTTACGCGAGATCCCACTGAGATATGGGAAGCTGGATGGTCCACTAGAACTGGCGGTGGCTCTCCAGCTTTTCAGTAAAGAGTTTTGCCAGTCCTGCGTGGAGATGTTGGGGACTGACGCTCGGGCCGCTGAGCTGCTGCCTGGGAACCCTTTGAACTAGACACAGGGAAAGGAGGGTAGCCGTCTCCATACGTGGAGGATCATTTCCCTGTGACTTCACTCCCCAACACCATCCTTCCCATATAGGCTTATTTTCGCCCTTGTATCCTGTGCTGGAAATAATTCCTGCTACACGAGCAACTGTTAGGAAGTTTGCACCCTCCTGGCGCACTCTGGCCGGATAGGGTGGAACTGAACTGAACCGAACCAGGGAGGTGGGGATGGAAGGCGGTGCCGTTTCCCTTCTTGTAAGAGACCCTCGGGTTACCTGTGTTGCATTAGAAACGCACTTTTCCATTTTAAGATTCTGTTCGTTTTCCCCATCTGGCGCCCTTCAGAGGAATTGGGATGGATCACAAGGCAGTCATCTCTATCGTGCATGGCCATTGTGCCTGAGGATTATGGGAATTTTAGTCCAAAATATTGGAAGCTGGGGAAGTCTTCCTCCTCTCGTGTGAAGAGGTTCCTCTCAGTCCTGCTTGGTTACTTCCGATCGTGCCCCCAGACTGCCATGGGTATGGATACTTTTTGTGAGCTGCATTCATATATTAAGTTCGTAAACGGGGCGTGGGGTCCAGGAAACAGGCCAAAATTACTCCCCCTCATTTTCAAGGGAAAACGAGGTGTATTCTTAAGAGACTGCAGTTCTCTTATAAAGTTATCAGGGAAGAGAGACTATTGAACGCAATAGGACTTACTTCCGAGTAAGCCTGTCCCTTTACCCCAGTACAAGCCATGCAGCATTAAAAGCCCCTGTCAGAGCAATCCAAGGAATGTTCATCCCGAGTTCTGTGGAGTTGAATTCCAGGGAAGGATTGCAACCTGTCTGAGCCCTTTTTATGCTGGAAGAAAAGGAAAGCACCCAGTTCTGACATTCTTCCTTTTGAAGCAATGTTGAAAATAACTTTTTTTTTTAACCAAAACCCTAAATGCACCCCCTCCTCCATCTTCAGTTGCTCTTAGGCCACTCCCACCGATTCGTTCCCACCTGAGCGGGGCTTTTCCTAGACAGAAAAGGTAACTCAGCTACCACCAGTTTCCCACCACCACCCCCACTCCACCCCCCACCCGTTTCATCCGCGAATGGGATGCTACGGCTGGCTTCATTGGCGGGCGTCAGGCCAAATTTCCCCGGCCCTTTTTGCTGAAGACCCCATTCACAACGGGCAGGAGACAGAGCGAGCCATTCAACGCCTCTCCCAGCCGTTCCCGAGGTCTCCTCTCAGCTTTTGCAGATTTGCTTGGATGTTACAGGTTTCCCCATAAGGAAAAAAGGAAGGGAAAGTAGCATCGCGATAGGAGCGACCCGTCCACACATACATACACAGAGAGAGACACCCCGCAAGCAGCCGCGGGAACAGAAAGATTGCCCCTTTGAGACACGCGCGCGATGTTGCAAAAAGTTCTCCAAACAATCCTAGCGAGAAAGAACGGGAGGGCGAGGGCTCTTTACATGAGATGGAGGGGGGGATTTGAGGCGCTACGGCGCTCCAGATGAACAGCATTGCTTCCGCCCCCCTCCCTCGCCCACACACAAAAGTTGGGATCTTCTGAGCTCCTTTCAGATCCTTTTCTCCTCTGGCCACTCTCCGCGCTTGGAAGGCGTCAGCCCCACCTGGCGTCAGTTGGATGGATTCCCTAGGGGCGGGAAGGGGGCTGCCAAGGTAGCCTTTGCAGACAAGGAATGCGAGGTGGGGCCAGTCGCTGCCCGACCTCCAGCCACTCTTGAGTTCGCGCGTGAGCGTCTTCCCAGGCAGAATTTCTACAGACACTTTTTCGAGTGTTTTTATTTTCTTCTTTCTCACAGTATTTTTCCCGATTTCCTTCTTTGCGTCTACTTTTTCTTTTCATTTTTTTCTAACTTTCATTGCTATTGCTGGCCAGTTCAATGTATTTCTTATGGCTGCTGTCCCATACTGAGAGAGAGAGATAAAATTTCTGTTCCACTTTTAAGAGCAGCCTTTAAATTAAGAATAAGCGTCGCACAGAATTAAGTCATCCGTGTAAATATACACTGAATTGGCAATAAAATAGTTTGATACCTGGTGCATGTGCGTGTCTGTTTGAGAACTCCTTGCCATACTTTCCATGTGCCAATCCTTGCAGCGCCTCGCAGTCGATCCTATTGCTTAAAATGTACTCTTTGTGCAGTTTTACTTTGGAACTCAGTTGAACTTTATTCTAAGATCAGACTACTTATGAAGAGAGAAGCGGCGGATGCACTTCATGTATTAACATAATACAACCTTCTGTTTGTCTACTCAGATGTAAGCCCCATTGAGTTCCACAGGACCCAGTCCCCGGAAAAAGTGTGTGGGATTGCAGCATAACTGCATAGGATTGCAGTTCGTAAGAAGCAGTGTTCATAGACTCTGAGGAATGTAAAGTACTGTCTATTCTGGCAGACGATTCTGAATACAGAATATAGGAAGCATGTGGTCTTGTGAACGCGACCTACGTGTTGGAGGAGGAGGAAAGTAGGAGCTTTTCCACGAGGTGTCTTCTGCGGGTTCCCCCTCCTCCCTCCCTCCCTCCCTCAGGCCAGAGAAACTTAATGAAGTGCCCAAAGTCCACCTTGAATGACTTTGATAAACCTTGCAAGAAACTTCAAAGGGGGGGACAGAATGGGGGAGCTCTCTTTGACACACCTTATCAGGGAGTACCTGGCCATCCGCTGTTGATTAACTGCCGTCTTTGCAGTGGCCATTCAGATCCAAGATAAGGACAAATGAATGATTTCGTCACCGCAACTCGCTTTATTGGCCCCCTCGGGGGGGGGGGGGGGGGGGGTCGGTAGATGCTGCGTCTCCCTGGGAGATAAGGGCTGGATCCGAAGAAGCGTGCTGCTTTGGAAAGAGGAAAGGGCTCCCCCTCCCCCTGGAATATGCTTCCATGCAGGGCGGCGCGGGGGGAGGGCGGGGGGTGGAAATTCCAAAGTGATTTCTCAGTCTCTTCTCTCTCTCCCGCGTCTGGCACTTGTGATCATGCGGGCTGCGAAAGCTGTTAATGCCTTGACTCACAGCTCCCCCTTTAGTCTCCCTGCGCGCCTCGCCTCGCGTTCAAAGGCAGATCAATAGCCGCCTCTCGCTAACCTTGACCTCTCCCTCGACCCGCCTCCCTCTGCAGCCGGCCCGCGGTTCTGTGCGCCCCCCGCCCCGCTCTGCCGATTGCCCGGCCGCAACTGGGTGGCAGCAGACAAGCGCGGGAGGCGAGCCTGGCGCCCGGGGGGCCGCCGCGGAGGAGGGGAAACACACGCGGGGGAGGCGCCCCTCCCTGGCCTCCCTTCGCGGCCCGGCGCCGCGCTGCAGGCTGGCCAAGCCCTGCGGGGCTCGCTGGCCGGCGGGTCCTTTGGAGGATGGCCTCGTGCCTTCGAGCTCATCCCATCATACTTTTCCTGGCGGGGGAGGTGTGCGGGCCACTCTCAGTATATGTGGGTTCCACAAGGCGGTTTCCCTCGGCTACTTTTTAAAAGGAAAAATAAAAAATATAGCTTTGCTGAACTTTTACAAGCCACCGATTAGCTGCCGTTCCTCCGTGGCATTTCAATAGGAATGCTTTTTTTCGAAGTGTGCATTACCGCCCACCTTAAGTCATGTCGGACGCGCTGCAGCTCACGCTACAGCCCGATCCTGCACGTGGTTTACTCGCAAGTAAGTCTCCTGGGACTCCACGGAGCTCATTCTTGGGTAAATAAGCACGGATTGCAACTTAGCCCGTACTTAATGGCCACGGCGGTCGACGGGATGGTCGCGTGATTTTATGGATGTACTTGCTGCTCAGACCTTGACAAACTTACCTGAAAGTTAAGCCCAGTGATAGCAGTGGGATTTACTTTTGTGTAAATCTGATGAGGGGACCCCACCGCAAGCCTTATGGGACACACACACAGGGAAAATGCTCCACTAGTCACCATGGCACTAGAACGTGGAAGACTGCGAGACACGTGAAGGAATTACACAATTTTATTTGCGGAAGGCGGAATTAAATTTAAATTATTTCACATCATGAATAGTAGACCAAAACATCAGGTTAAATCAGATGTCTCTTCCATCATGGGACGACCGAAAAAATGAGGAACATATTCTAATATGAACAGTGCACCTTATTTAACCATTCAGTATCTATTGCGACGTTTTTTCGACACGGTTCTTTTCCGTGAAGAACCACAAGGAGAACCTCAAAGCCAAGCGATGCCACTCAAGCCTAAGGAAAGGAAGCTCCATTAAGTCTTATGGGGCTTCCTCCCGAGTCAGTGACTGTCCAAGTTCAGCCAGTGCTCTTTAGTAAGGGGGCTTGGATGCATTTCTAGCCCTGACTGGAGCGGACCCATGGAAATCAATGGAACCTATGTTACTCACGACTGCCTTGTCTCATGAATTGCAGTCGGTCTGCTCTTCCAGGACTAAGCCTGGACCTAACCCAATCTTAGACAGAGAACGGAGGTTGTGCCACGTTCTTAAGGACTTTTTGCAAAAAATATTTCAGGCAAGCCGTTTAACTCGCACCAGTCACATGCTCTCATGAAACCAAATGTTTTGCGATTCAAGGGCAGCGTGAAACCTGGAAATGGGTCTTTAAATTAAAAAAACACGACTTTTGGAGATTTAAAAAATAATTATTACTGAGCAGCTTGAACTTTGTGTTCCAGTCTGAACTTGCTAAAGGATAAAGGAAAAGTTTGCGCCGTTTTCTCTCACGGAGGAGAAAGACACGCGGCCATCCCCCGTGCAGTTCGGCGAGGGTGGAAGCGCTTTCCCCACGTGCGCGGCGACCGGCCAGTTGAAACGACTGCAGAGCAGCGTTCTTCCTCCCCGCACCCCGGAGAGCGGGAGAACCGCTCCCCTCCCCCGGGCCCCGGAATAACATGAACTCTGGCGACCGCTAGAGGATTCTGCGAGAGAGACTTCCGAGTCCTTTCTTTGGCTCCCTTGAACTCGGCGGGACTGACTGCGGCGTAAAGATGCGTCAAGGGACCGAGCGGCTGCGCGTCGCTTGCGGGGAGGGTTGGACGAAGGCGCGGAGGGGTGCAAGAGGCGAAGAATGCGGGGCTGGCAAAACGCAGGCGCCCGCCCGGCTAGAGCCAGCCGGCACGGCGTCCGCTCCGTCTGCGGCGCAGCCGTCTGCTTCGCCCCTCGGCTGCCGGAGGGCGGGGAGCAACCGAGGATTCTGCACGGATGAACCCGAAGCGACTGGGAGCCCTCGCTCCACCTTGCGAGGAGATGAGGAAGCGCAGGCTTCGCCGCATCTTTTACTGGCGGATCAGAACCGGGAAGGGGAAAAAAGGTAGCTTATAAATAATCGGAGAATAAAAATGAATCCACTGGACCCGCTTTCCGACTGACACCTAACGGCTTGTTTCTTCCACTAGTAACCTGTCTTTTCTCGAAGCAGGCCAAGACAATGTATACGATCCTCCTCTCCATTTTGCCCTCATAGCAACCTTGTGAAGTAGGCTAGGCTGAGAGTCAGTGACTGGACCAAAATCAGAAGAGGGATTAGAACCTGGCTCTCCTTGGTCTCTGTTCAACATTGCAACCACGACACCACTCCGTAGCCCAGACATGACCCCAGTGCCCAATAGTTCACAAGAACAAAAGCAGGAGTGCCTATGGGAAACAGGCTAAAAGAAATGACTTGCCCAGAAGCACACAGGTGAGTTGAGGACAGAAGCCGATTATCATTCTAGGCTTCTGTGAGACCTGGCTTCTCCCAGAGGCTGGCCCTGCACCAAGAAAGCTAGCGGCTGAGTCCACCTAGGCACAATGCTCAGTTTTCCTCTTTTAGTGGCTGGTGGAGAAAGGATTTCTGTGAGTTCAAACAGCTCACTTTGGGAGGAATCCCATGATTTGTGTGTGGCTTCTGGGGAGGAATCAGCTCACAGCATAGCATGCTGGTAGACTGAATTGGGAAGTGCTGCACTCAGAGGACATCCCAATAGGATAAAGGCACCAAAGTCCACCGGTAAGTCCACCGGTTTACTTTTCTCAAATATTCCTTCACCCTGGAGGTAAGTAAGTGATGGAGTTCTGTGTAAAATTTCTGAAGCACCAAAAAGTTACTTCATGGGTTTCTCCTGCCACATCAAAAATACTGCCCTCCCCTGCCATCGCTAACCATGTAAGCCACCAGGTGTATTGACTACAACTCCCATCATCCCTCACAGACTGGTTGTGGGGCAGGTGTTCCACCACCCAACACATCTGAAGAGTGCATGGTTGTGCAGAGCTGTAAAACGGCTTTTTAGATGCTACTCTTTAGACAGCTTTAACTGGCTGGGGTGTTTAAGAAGCGGAAAATCTTTCTCAGCTTCCATAGAATTGTGCTCTTCATGGAGTTCACGCTTTCTTTTTTGAGTTTCAGATGGAAGAGGAAACATGAAAGGATTCCTTTGGCTTCTTGATCAACCTCCTGTCTTTGTCAAAACTTTTCCAGAGGGCTGCCGTGGGAGGCAGTTGCAGCAAAAAAGGTGGCCCAAAGTGCCTCAAAGCCCAGGAATTGCATCATTACATACATTTTCAGGAATGAGAGTTGATTTCACCAGTTGCTACCTCTGATTTTATTTATTGGTTTATTTGGAGGGCTTGGTGGAAGAAAGAACAGGCTGACTTCTTTCTCAGCTCTGCTACCATTTGAAGCCCTTTCCGCTGTAGTTCAGCTGGGACTGGACAGAGGAGGTGTTAGGTATGGAAAAGATCCAGGTGTACAGCCCATAGAACCAGAATAAACGTGTAAAGGTGAGTGTGCCAGCCTACAAATGCTCTAAAGTCTCTCTCTCTCTCTCTCTCTCTCTCTCTCTCTCTCTCTCTCTCTCTCTCTCTCTCTCTCTCTCTAAAAGACCCTGTCTCTTAAGGTCACCTCTGCTTGAAAAAAATGCAGAGCAGAAATCACTGATTTCAGGAAAAAATCCTCAGGCTGAAAGATTCATAGGGAGGCAGCAGGAGGTGAGACACCATGTGGGCACAAAGCTAGCTAATCCAAAGCGATCAGAAGCCACCCAGCTCTCGGGGCCTTTGTACCTTTATTTTGGCAAGTGATGATGGGCAGATTTGGAGCTCCAAATGAAAGATTTGGGGCTGCCCCTAACATGTCTTCATCATTTCTGTGCCAGGCATGATAGGGCAACCACTGAACTTTGAGTCCTGCCATTCCATGAAAGTGTACAATAGGGATGTGCGGAAACTACAAGTTCTGGTTTCTGGACGTCAGTTCCCAAAATTACTGTGATTGGGGAATTTTGAGAGCTGACATCCAAAACATGTAGGAATGGGCCTGCTGCCAACTCTTGAATGACCAAGAAGGTGTGACAGGTGGTGGTGCAGCAGAATTGGAGCTCATGGTGGCTTCATGCTTTCTGGTGCTGCCTTCCATGTTTTAGTTTAAAGCACTTTGGGACTGTCTTTAGACATCAGCCATAATACCGAACATCCAGCCAAGGCTGTATGAAAAGCTAACATGGGATTGCCACGTACATACGCACACAGAAGCCGCACACACACAACCAGAAAAGGCCAAAGAAGACGAATGGATGTTCAGAGCTTTCTACAGATGTGCAAAGATGTGGCCTGAGGCGCCAGATGTCCATGCATTTCCAAGGTGCAGGGCCACTGCGGGAAAGGCCCTTTCATGGGCACGTGACCACTTCCCTGCCTTCAAAATTGGGCAAATGTGAAGGTCAGCTTACTGTTGTTCTTAAAATGCAGGTAGAAGTGTTGCTAGCCGAGGAATGCTGGGAGGTGTGGGGCATTTTCTGCCTAAAAGTGCATGGGATTTCATCTTCACCTGCTAATAACAGCACAGAAACAAGAGACAGAATTTTTTTTAAAAATGGCAGCCCTAAAATGGGTTGGCAGCTTGTGACTCTCTAGATTTCCAAAACATCAGATAGAGAAGTTAAAGTAGCAGTCTCAGTGCACTTACTAGATGCCATCATGCTGAACTTAATGTAAAAGTCAGACTAGGTCTGATACGATTCATGTTGCTTGGCCTTACATATTTGTGTCATTTTAGGAATTACCTAGCAGGGTAGTGTTGGTGGGCCAGATGAGGACTATGGCATGAGGAAGGGGGCTTTTTCCCTTTCCCTCAGGTGTAATTTTCCCACACCTGATATTTGAAAGGGAGGAAAACTCCCATTGGCACTGGGTGCAAAGGTTTACAGGGCTTTCTCAGTGGTGACCTCTACATGTGGAACTATCCCCTGAGAGATATGCAACTGCCTACATCCATGGTTGCTCTTAAAAGAAAGGGTTTATGACTTTTGTTGCAATTATATTTTGTTTGAACTGTTTTAAAGGGTTGTTTAAATTTCTTAAATTTAAGAAGCTTTACAAATGAATACTGAATTTTACTTTTTTTTTCTATAGTGCCACTTGATTTGCAAGATGTGCCTTTTAACAGGAAGCTCTGGCCCTTAACCACAAATAATCCCTTAATCACACATGTGGGAGCTGCCTAACTATACTCATTAGAGTTGTGGTGGGACACATGCTTGCCTTCTCCGCTCAGCTGTTGGCACAGGGAGCAGGAACCAGCACTGTCTACTCATGTGGGTTTCTGATTCTGGGACCTTCCAGATGTTTTGGTCTACAACTCCCGTCAGCCTCTGCCTGTGCGGCCAATGGCAAAGAGAGGCCCAATTCATGTAAGACTCACCATTGGTTACTTTCACCTAATAAAAGAGAATGAAACTGCTTGTTTGCATGGCACAAGGATGTGTTTGTAGCATGTCCACCTTTGCTCCTGCACTGACATGCAGTGGATAATGCTCATCTACACAAGGACATACATTTGCTATGTATCTTGAGGAAAAATCTGACCATTTCAGATATGTCTGTGGGCTCACTTTGTGGTCATGACCCAAGCATCAATTTTTAGCATAAATTGACTCTCAGGTTCTAAGGCATAAACGCAATTTCTGGAAGAGGTTCCGTGGAGATCATACCCTAACACAGAGGTTGCAAAACTGGACCACAGGTATGTTGCAAACTCATACAGGCAGTGCATGGAAAAGTTGCAGAGCAGTTAAGAAGACAGAATATCTATAGCTGACTCTCTTCTTGATGTGTTTTCCTTGACAAAAGAGTCCAAGGATGTTTGACAGGACCAGATTATCAAATAGCCTAACAAGGCTCTGATTTAGCACCCATGATCTGCATAATATGTCACTGATGTAGTCAACTATTTTTAATGGATAAAATAATAAAAAGGAGCCCTTCTCAGCAGCCTGGCCTAGGGTTCATGATTTTCATAATGGCACAGTGTTGGCAATAATGCCAGTGCTAAAAATGTTGTTAAAAACTGTTATGTGTTTGCCTTGATTTGTAGAACAAAACTACATTTATTAAATGGTTGCCCAAGACCTCCAGCAATTTTCAAATACCTCACACAGACACAAACAGCTTGAGAGCTGTAGGTCTGAAACTGCTTTTTCTGTACTAACAGTGGAAGTGACTTGGTCAGATAAACTTAGCCAGAGACTTGGTTATGCTCTCCTTCTGAGACAGATTATTTCTATTTAGCAGCATCTTATAAAGCAGATATCCCATTACCTTTTGTGAAAAGTGCAGAAACCAGGGGTTGAGGGATGGTCCTTCAGCAGGTGACACCAGTGACCAAAAAACCAGGTATTTAGTAAAGCCAATTAACTAGCATGCTAAGATCATCCCAGGATACTTTTCTGCCAGAAGCAAAAGGTGATGGCACTTCCTTGCTTTCCTTGTACCAAATCCAAACAGACTGGCACTTTCGCAGTTTGCACGTCAAGTTAATCATTGCTTCGGATCCGCAACAACTAATCATGCATTCCAGTGCACTACTCTGAAGTAAGCCCCAGTGAGTTCAATAGCACTTAGAGGACTGCAGCCTTGCTGCAAATGAGTCAAGACTGAACTCAATATTATTTTCATAACTTTCAGTACAATTATGTATTTGTGGCCCTGTCCATGTGAGGACTACTTAGCTATTAGCCAACACTACTTAGATTGCAGAAAATGGCAGATATTTCCGGGACACAAGTACTGAAATCTCTCTGTTCAGCTCACAGCATTGTATTGTATTGAGCAGCACCACTTCCCAAATGTTGAGCCTTCCTGGACATACCACCTCAAAGAAGATTGCTTTGTCCCTGATTTCTGGTGTGCAGAAGTTTATCTGCTTGCTTAGGAATCCTTTAATCTACTCTTGCTTTCTGGGTTCCAGGACAGTTAAATTAAGCCCAAAACATCACAAAAAGGTGTTCCAAGTGGTCTTGGCCATTATTTGTAAATGTAACTTTTAAACCAGGCAGAGTGAGGAGGCTTAAAAGAAACAAGCAACCTTCAAATTAAACAGTTAACATCCCAAACATTTCCGTTCACTGAAAATATTTGCAGTTACATTATTCCTGTCAGCCAAGATGAAGCACGAAACCTACTGAGGACACCTAACCTGGGAGCTGTAATTGTGGATTGAACATTAAGTGCAGCTTATTTGTGGTGAGGCATTGGTAATGGGGTTTGCAAGGAAAGCAGCTTGAGTGAGTTTAACAAGGGGAATATCATTATTTGTGTCTTTTGGGGAACCAATTATTATTAATCTGTTATAGAGCACTTTAATTGGGCAAAATGATTCAACAAAGTTATTTCTCTCATTCATCCTCTTGACAGCTCTGAGAGACATCTAGGATTTATTCTTTCCATTTTAGAGGTATAGGAACTGAGGTGGGGTTTGTGAGAAGTTCTTAGAACATATGTTAGAGCCAGGATTCTGGGGAGGCTTGATTCGGATTTGCACATCCACACTAGGCTTCCTTTTTTGCACGGCCTCCAAGCGTACGTGCAGCACAATCTAATGAGTTGTTTGTTTACTCTGATGTAGGTTGGTTCTGTGTCCTGCTTTACAGAGAACACTCCTTTAGCTGAAAAGATAAAAGAACCATTAGAAGGTAGAGATGAAGTTGCATATCAGTGCAAAGCACCTGCATGGCAGGACCCCCAGGTCACCTCTGTTCACAGGATGAACATCTAGGGCCACATGCATCGTGTTTCTGATTAACTTATGGGTTGGCTGTAGACTTATGAGTTACATTGATTGGATTAGGTCTGTTTCAAGCATAACACCAGGACTAACTTAAGTTACATTGATTTCAGTGGGTCTGCCCTAATCACAGCTAAGCCTGGACCCAACCCTATAGTAAAATGTGCACCCATATGTATTGATGAGGATAAACACTTAAACATGCAAACCTGCATCCTCTTTGTTTTTTTTTTTTTTTTTTTTTTGTTTGGCAATGTGCAATTGGCCCCGCTCATGCCTAGAGCTCTTTGACTAGGGAACCATGGCAATTAAATAGGCTTGGACACGAGTTGAAACGCCGCATGCCAACATACTTGCAGGTGTCTTTTTCTGGATCTATGTATCCACAGTGTTCTATACACCAAACACCTTGACAACAAACACACCATTATCAATCCATGAATACCCATGGCTTTAATCTCTGTTTTCTAGGTGAGGCCAGTGGCTTTCCCACTTGGCCTTCAGAGAAAGAAAAAGAGCGAGGCAGGAGAGATTCCCCAGATGCCTTCCTGTTTGTGATCTGAGGGTCAAGGCCATAATTATAGATCAGCTGTTCAGCTCACCTCAGCTGACACTTTGAAATGTAATTTAGGATGATTAGGCAACCTCAGAGCCTGCTGGACCAAGGGGCTGCTTATGCTGTGGTTAAAAAGAGAGCGAGAAAGAGGCCGCACTGATGCAAAAGCCTTTTCTGAGCCAGCCAAGCGTTCCACCTGGACCCCACTACAAATTACTGTTTTCAATTACCACCTGTGCACTTCTTCCCATGCAATGTATTGATGTCGAATTACAACAACACTGGTATAAATAAGTTATGCTGCGGTTGTAAAAAGGAAGAAAATTTTGTTGTAGCAATTATGTTCGGCAAGATGACAAAATAAATTTCCAGTGCTGCGCTTGCAACAACTTGGGGAATTTAGACCTCATAATTTCCATTCATTTCGGATAATTTGGAGTAATTTCTATATGTAATAACTTCTGTAATGAAAAAACGCAGCAGTGCTGAAGTGATTTTGGCTCTGCTCTTTTGTTTCTGTCGGCTGGTGAAGGCTCCGATGGCATAATGTGGTGCAAAAAAACAAAAAATAAAAATAAAAAAGTTACGATAATATTTCCCATTCGTATGGGTTGAGTAATTCTTTCAGCAAAATCACAAACTAATACCAAGACTAAATCTTTGTCCATGAAATGAAAAATAAATTGAGTTAAAGAAAGTGAAAGAGTATCAAAGGCCTTGGATGTTTTATTGCGACTTTATTGAATTGCAGCCATCTCTATGTTCTATCACACGTCCCAAGGGGTTTGTGCTTCACGGAAGGGCACAAAGACACAGCGGCAGGCATCCCTAGATCAAAACCCATAGATTGCGGGAGCAAATCTCTCCGGACATGTCTGTTCCATACTCATTTTTAAAAGGAAATAAATAATTTGGGGGTGGTGTTTTGTTTAAAAAAAATAGCGAAGAGTTAGATGCAGGCACAAAAGGGGGAAAAAAGGATCTAGTCTGATGGTATTATTTTGCATAAGATGAATAAAGAGCTGCTGCTTTTGATTTTCCTAACTGCATAGGAAATGCTCTTAAGTGTAGAAAATAGCATGGAATCCATCTGCAGATTATCATGTGTGATAACATATGTTAAAGTGGCCCCTGTTCAGCAAGAACAATTTCCAATATTGTTTGTTACTTTGTCCCTGCTAAATTAATGTCTCTCCTACCAACAAGACCTTATTAAATATTTGTTACTATGAGTTTCTAGAGTTCTTACGCCTCAGGGGTGTTGGTTTAATCACTTGTATCCTGATTTTAAAAATTATGCTTGCCCAAATATTGAGTAGGATTAAGGAAGCCACAGCCTTGAATTTACAAGAGCTGAGTAGGACCATCACGGATTGTGCATTATGGAGAGCTTTCATTCTTTAGGCACCATAAATTAGGTGCCTTAGAATGACACATAGCAATGATTAAGCCCTCTCTCTATCTTGCTGTATATAGCTATCATGCAGGTTATGTGCCCCAATCTCCAAAGGCTTTAGACTACAGCTCTCATAATCCTTGACCATTGGCTACAATTGTAGGAACTAATGGGATTTGTAATCCAAAACATCTGCAGGGCACCAGGTTGACTTCCCCAATGGTTAATCATCTTCTGGGGGTTACCTTCATCTGGAAAGCATTCATGTGATTTACCAAGACAGAACACAAATTGTTTATTTTCTAACCCTTCTTACAAAAAGTCCTGGAATTGCTGTATGAAAAGAGATGACTGTGATTCCAGGTAGTCCTTGGGTTATGGACAAGTTCTGTTCCTGAGCATGTCTTTAAGTCAAATCCATACGTAAGTCAGATCACATGAGTAAGCCAAATGTTTGTTTTAGTATATGTATATATTTTATCTTTGTCCAGCTAATGAGAGGAAACAATCCATTGGAGAAGACCCTGATGCTGGGAATGATTGACGGCAAAAGGAGAAGAGGACAGCAGAGGATGAGGTGGTTAGATGGAGTCACTGGGGAAATGGGTGTGGACTTGGGTGGACTCTGAGGGATGGTGGAGGACAGGAGAACATGGAGGAATGTTGTCCATGGGGTTGTGATGGGTCAGGCACGACTTCATGACTAAACAACAACAACAATGCATATAAAACAAATACCTCCATATTCACTAAAACACCTTAAACACAATACAGCATTGTAATGATGATAATACAGTACTAATAAAGTAACTACAAGTACCAAAGAGAGAGACAGAATCTGTGTGTACGTGTATACAGTATTGTAAAAATCAAATCAAGGAAACAGTTCTTAAAACAGTTAAAAACATTATTGAGTGAACATTTAGCCTAACATTAACTGATGGTGATGGAGATGGACCTGGTGCGGACAGTCAAGATTTGATTTTGCTGCTGGAGGGTGGAGAGGGTTACCACAGGAGTCTGGTGTCTAGACACTGCAGGGAAAAAAAGCCATGAATACTCTATCTCTAGGGAACTATGCAGCCACTGAGACACACATCACCAAGTGCGTCATGTAGTTCACTAGAGATTAACATGACTATCTCTAATGAAAAGCCGTGGATATCCCTAGGGAACTAAGTGTCCACTGATGACGCATTGCCAAACACATTGCATAGTTTCCTAGAGTTATTCAAGGCTTTTTGTAGAGATAATCATATAGGGTTTATGGCATAAGTATGGGTTATATGCATTCATAGATTCGAGTTGTTCATAACTTGGGAACTACATGTATTACAATTTCTTTGGTGTCTCAGCAGCTATGTTTTTTTTAAGAATACATGCATTCAGTCTTTACAAATAAGAGCAGCAGAATTATCTGAACAAACGCAGCAGGTGGACAAAAATCTGTGAGTGAGTAGCACCTGGGCACAGTCTTAACCCAATCCTACTTCCCCAATGAGATATATTATTTAATTTGTAGCCATTGTTTCTAAATTTGCATCCGTGCATATAAATTAGCACATGGGAACATTATGCAAATCAATATCCTCTCTTTGGTGGTGCATTGTCTCTTTTTGCTGATGCCTAAATGGCTTTTCTAGCCAGCTTCTTTGGGTTAACACTGTGGAGGAAACTACATCCAGGACAATCCATCTAAAAGTAAATATTACACTCTACTAAGACTGCCAAGAGCGAAGAGAAGTAACAGCTAATAACTACTAGCCAACCATCAGCCAAGAGCTGACTTAAAGTTTAGATTTAAATCTTCAGCATTTTGTTCATCCTTCTTGGGCCTCCTCTTGGGTGATCCATCTGATTCCTGTAACACATGCTGGAGCACAGGCCTGGAGGTATGTATTTGTATAGCACTTTTCCACAAAATGGCATCAAGATTGCTAAAAGAAAAACAGGGCTATATGAAACATGAAGAGCAATAAAAATCCACTTCAAACATGAAAGGTGCATTTCAATGAGGTTGCTCACAGTCCTCCAAGCTCAGGCATATTATGCAGGTTAGGAAGAATGAGGAGACAAGGCCGTCTTTGTATTCCTCCCACTCTGTAAAGCAGCAAGATGTCCAACTGCAACTATCTAACTTCTGTACTTTGAAGTAGGATGAAGGCAGCGTGGGTCTTACCAGGATAACATAGATCCTAGTGGTACCAGACTCTCTTCTGCATCCAGCACATAATCTTTTTCTCTGCAACCTCAGCAAACAGCCAGCACATTTTTATCCCCACAGCAGATGCAATTCAAGGGGATAGGGCACTCCTAGTACAGGATCCTGGAGATCCTATGACCTTCTAGACACTGGATGAACCAAGCAAACATGGGCAGGAGAAGGTAACAGCCCCAACACAAAATGCCATGCAAAGGTGTGCTTTTTATCAGAAAGACAGGGAGGGATTGGCAGACATGAAGGGAGGAAAGATGGGGAAACTTTCCAGAGGGATCCAGCAAAGGCAAAACACAACCTGAACATGCAGCAGACCAAGGATACAAAGAAAAGCGCTAATGCAAGTCAGGGAGCAAGGGATCCTGGGCTCTGGATTTGGCTGCAAAGGCTCCTGGGATATGTGCTGGAGTCAGCTGGAGGACTAACTAGGAAGGAGCAACCAAACAAACAACAGGAAGTGCCGGAGTCTGTTGGGTATCCCATGGGTTTTTCTGCAAACAACCCACACTGTGTAGATTATTCATAGGTTGGCTTCATATGGCATGCAAAGTTGCCTATTTTGATGACTAATCCAAATGTTTTAAGGAGGGGACATTTTATTTTTCTTCCATTTATCCCACCCCAGCAGACTGCATGCTTCTAGGCTCTTCTTCCTTCCGGACCAAAATCCTCCAGGAAACCGCCACACTCCATCTCCTGGCTATTCAGTACATCCTGGGACATTGCCTTCTAGTTGTTCATCTGCCCACAGAAAGTTATCTTAAAATCACACATTTACAACCCATTCCCATTAAAGGATAGAACCTTGCCATGGAACCCACCCACCTCGACATCTGATTGATGCTGTTGCATAATTACAGGCTATTTTTTGTTACTTTTCATTAATTGTGCCACGCAAGTGTCACTGTTCCAACTGTCAACCATTTAAAAGTATAGAATGCTATTGAGGAACACATGTTCTTGTTTTCCAAGGAAATGTGAGTTTCTGGTGACTTTGGCTGCAGTATGATAGACCTCATTTGCTAAATTTGTAGCTTGGCACTGGCTCAGGTTCTGAATTCTTCTCCTTGTCAGTGAAACGCTGTGGATTAGGAAAGGCTGAAGAGGGCATTTTATACACAGTTCTGCTGGTCTGTGTTAACTTTTGATGTTTGATTTATGTATTGCATTGGCCTGAAGTGAGTAGGACAGCTATAACCTGTCTACGAGCAAGCGTTCCAGACAACTCTGTAATATTAAGATCCTCGTAACTCTTTCAGCAATGCAGAAAAGCAGATAGAAGAAAATTATATAGCTGTAAGTTTTAAGGAAAACTCCCCATGCAGGCTAGGCTGAAGACATTTGCTGTCTGAGCTGAAGGACAAGTTGGGACCACCCCAATCGGGTGATCACCCCGTCTTAACACATGGACCTGATGGGCACTTGCCAGTGGGCCCCATACTACTCTGTGTATGTTAACCCTTGGAAAATGGGAAAACTTCCAAAATTAACAGTCGTCGTAGTTGTCATAGGGGCCCCAGTACACTGCTTTGCCCGGGGCCCATAATGCTGTTAAGACAGCCCTGACCCCAGTCCACATGCGGAAGCCATCTGGACTGGCCTTTGCCTCTACCTTCAATGCCGGCAATGAGACATTGTTCTCCACCTCACCAGCAGAAAGGAAATTCACTCAGAGTGTTGAACAGGCTCTGGCAGCCATGGCAGGGAGACTTGTGCCACCACTCAGCATTCACCGTGTACAAACCATTGCAGGTTTAGGATGGATTTCTAGCATAAGAAATCTGGAACCATATGGGTGGGACCTTGGAAAATGGGACTGGTTGTGGAGTCACACACTACCATTACTATGATCTCTTTAGTATTCTGAGATATTATTGTGAACTACCCAGAGTGCTTTGGCTATTGGGTGGTACAGTAATAATAAAATAAAGATGTGAAGGAATGGAGTTGCTGCACTCTTTGTGCCGTTAAGGTAAGGTACTAAGAACCCAGCCTTTATATGTAATGCTGTCAGGCTGGAGAAGCAGAAAACACAACCATCTTGCTTTTCTCGGTGTTTATTTTGCACTGAGTCTGAAGTACCCCTTGTTTTGGGACCTTTTATATCACTCCACCAAAGAAGATGCAAAGTAACTATAGTGGATGATATGGAGAAGAACTAAAGCAAGGACTGCAACTATCCGTAAGAGCATAATTGTGCTCCACATCGCTTTTATCATAAGCCTGTACATTGCCACAAATTTGTACCTGAAATTGGCACAAATTTGTCTTTTACTTCCGATTCTTCATCCTGGGTGCTTGAGCCTTGTTCTGGGTTCCATGCCATTTTCTCTTCTGCATATTTATGAAGAAGTAATAGAAATTAAGTCCAAGTAAGCATGCACAGAATTGCAGTGTTAGTATGAAAATTAGTACTTCATTCAACTGTTTGTATTCCACCCAGAGAATGGATTAGAAATGTAACAATTAAATGAATAATTCAACAGGTACTGACTTTTGCCCAGTGTCCCTGATGTTTGCTTGGATAATCATCTGGCAACATTGTCTAATCCAGCCCTTGCCCCACTGATCTTCCTCCACCATCCAGGATTTTGTTTCTTTTCCTCTATTCCTAAGCAATGAATTCAGTCTAAGTCTTAATAATCCAATTGTGCGCACACATTCAAAGTCAGCCACTTTATTTGGGAGATGATGCCTTTCAGCCCCTCTCTCTCAACCAATCTCACTTGAGTTCATGGGCTTTTTAAGAGGGAGGGATGAATATGTCTGACCAGTACCCACTCCAGATTTTTGATGGACTTTGGACAAGTTCCCTCCCTAGATCTGCTCCGTCAGTGAGTTTAACTTCTCCCCACCTGCTCTTGCTTCTCTTCCTGTCTTGCATCATTGCTACTATTTGCACAATTAGAGAGCCAGTGTGGTGTAGTGGTTAAGAGCATGGGACTGGGGCTCAGACAATCTGGGTTCTAGTCCCCGCTCAGCCATGGAGCCAACTGGGGGACTTTGGACCAGTCACAGACTCTCAGCCCAACCTACCTCACAGGGTTGTTGTTGTGGGGATAAGATGGAGGAGGAGATGTAAGCTGCCTTGAGCCCTTTGTAGGGAAAAGGCAGGATATAAATCAAATAAATAAATAATAAAATAAATGAGATGAGATCAGTGAGCAAGGAAAAAGTGGCAGCCCTGCTCGTTTTTCCCACAACAACTTTTGGGGGGCCGAGGTGAAAGGTGGGGAACAAGCAGTTTGCAATGGTGAAGAGAAGGAGCAATTCCAGCAACTCTTGTCAATGGCCCCCTCTGGAGATGTCCAAGCAGAGCTACCCTTGACACTGTTTCTGTTTCTGACCTTGCATGAATCTGGTTGCTTGGCTATCTACTTGGCTCCCCCTCCTTTTAGCTCACATGTGGCGCTTTAAATGCATGATTGGTATTTGGGTAGCCATGGGAGAGAATTACAATTCAAGAAGTTATATACTTCTCTAATTATTTGCAAATATATATAATAATGGCTATTATATAATGGCAGTTACATTACGTTGATATTATGTCATCGTCTTATTAAAAGTTAAATTATGCATAAATAATTATTTGTTGAAGTGTATATTAAAACATGGGATGCATATTCTTGTGCATATACTTAATTTTTGTAGTCATGGTGGTATGGTACTAGCCAAACTCAAAAGTCCATCATCCCAAGCAAAATTAATTTGTACCCACACAGGAAATGCAGATACCTTGTGCTAAAGATATAAAGACAAACCTGAAGAGCAAGCAGGAACAAGGAGAAATGGAAAGACATGCCCAGTGAACAGGTAACACCCAAGCACTTCCAAATGAGACTGTTGTACACAAGTTCTGAAATCACAAAAACAGAAAAGCTCTTGCGGTCACCTGTTATTTGCTGAGCATGCCCAGTAGGTGAGGCAGGAGTGTGACCTCTGGGTTGCCAACTCTGTGCCCCTTGCTTTGCTCTTGTGCCCGTTAAAAGTAGCTTACCAGGAAGAAATTGATCCAGTGAAGCTTCTAGCCCCTCCAGCAGCTAAATTGCCATCTGTGTCATTTCATCTGTGTCATTTCTGAATGATTCGCTGCTATGAAAAGCACAGCAGCAGGCACAGTAAAAAGAGAGAGAAGTTGGCAACCACACAGGGGTAATTCTCATGGCATACTGTTCATGTTTGGCAAAGTATCCCTTCCGATCCACCTGCTTAGAGTTGCCAACTTTTCAACTGCCCTCTGTAGCTGTGCCTTTCAGCAGCTTGAACTGTAGCAATTTGCAAGAAATGAAGGTTGATTCCGGCACACGGAATTGCTGCAGGTCTTCTTAAAGCCTCTTTTTAAAATGTTTAAACAGTAAACTCTTCTGCTACAGAGGCTGCTGAAAAGGTAGCCACTTTAACCCTCCCCTGGAAGACTATATTATTCCTTCTAAACATGTCTGGGAAGTCTGAAGGTCATGAACAAAATTGTTATTTTTAAATAAAACAAGTAAACATATTTACAGGCTGCCTATTTCCCCCCTGCAAGCAAGGTATGCAAGCTGTCTTACAACAGTCCTCCTCCCCATTATATCCTCACATCAACCCTATGAGGTAGGTTAGGCTAAGAGCCCAAATCACTGAGTAGGGACTTGCACCTGTCTCCTGACACGCAGCCCAGCAGTCTCAAACTACACCCAGTGGCTCTCAGCCAACCACACCCCACCGCACTGTGAACACCACAATGGTTCATTAACAAGTGCAGTCAGTAAAACCCAGGTCAAAGGAAGCCCTAAAGTGCCCCATGGTGGGAGGATGCAGCATGTCCAGGATGCAGAGGGTTAAAGCCTGGCCTGGAAAAGAAAAGAGGAAAGGGCCTGCGCCAGCCAGGGATGAGTCCACAGCAGGATCTGGCCAGGTGCTCAGGAGAATTTCAGGAGGTGACCTGGGCCACAGCTGCTGCCAGCATCACATGGCGGGGCTGCTGATCAGAGGCCGGGTACCGTCTAGCAGAACCGCAGGTGCAAAGGGACACATCCCAGAGGCATGCAAATGGAGGTCTGCACGCAGAACCGAATCTCAGCAAGACATGACGGTGGTTCTGCTAGCAGTGAGGCCATTGGGCCACGAGCCACGAGAGCCGGGTTCCAGTCCCCACTTGGCCGTGAAGCGCACTGGCTGCCTTTGGCCAGTCATGGACTCTAAGCCCAACCGACCTCACAGGGTGGCTGTTGTGAGGATGAAATGGGGAGGACTGTGCTGGGGGTTCTTTAGAGGGTGCTGCCTCGGGTTCCTCTAGGAAGAACAAAGTCAGGGGATAAATGCAATATGCTTGTCTGAATAAAACATCTCACACAAAAACAGCCTAATCTGCCTCCCCGGGTTGTTGGGAAGATACAAGGAAGAGAAGGCAGATCGAACATGCTGCCTTGGGTTCCTTGGAAGAAAGGTGTGCGATACATGTAATTAATTCTTTGACTGGATTAATTAATGCAACTGCGCCAGCCACAGAAAATGAAGGGTTCCAATATTAAAAGCAAGTGGGATTTGTGGGTGAAGGAACTTGCATTCATATATTTCAATTATTGCACTTATAGCATGCTGTGTCTTCAGGAGCTCAACATGCTATGTATGGTTCTCTCTCCTTCACTCACAGTTTAACTACAGAACAAACCTGTGAGTAGGCTGGCTAAGGAAGTTCTGGTCCAGCGTGGGAGAAATCTGTGTGAACTTTCCTCATTTTACTATTTTACTTTTGCAAGTTGCAACTCTGTTATCTTCAAAATGTTCACTTTTCTGAATTTTGCAATGTAGGTACTCCGCTCAAAAAATGCACCTAACATTTGTATATTCATGAAAATATGGTACCAAACTATGTTTATTAGGAAATGTTGCTTCCCAAAATGCACATATTAGGCAACATTTCATACAAAAATATAAACAGAAAGAGAAATGTGTAAATGTGTTCAAGCAAAATCTTTAAAAACAGAAGACCTAAACTGTTGTGGAATCAAAATTAATTTAAACTTGTAAAACTGAGAAGCTGTGAGGAATGAAAGATGCAACAGTTCATAGTCCTTGGTCAACCAGAGTTGCTTAGGGTATGCTGTGAGTTGTAGGCTTTTTTCTGTATAAATAAACCCAAACCCAGCCCCGGGACAGAAAGGTGAAACACTCTGCCTTTACCACGAGGCCATGCTGGCTCAATCACTTTTCTCCTGGCTCAGAGAGCCTTACTACAAAGAAGATCTTGGGGAAATAAACCCTGAGCATTTCCAGCCACATTTTCTTCCTTTGTTCTTAAGCCATTTTTAAGGCAGTTTTGGGGAGGGCCTTAATCTGGAAAAGGCAGGGCGCATAGACAGGGGTCCAGAGCCCCCTCTGGATTTGATTATAATGGTTAATTAATTTTTTAAACAATAAACATAATATGAAGAAAATATTTCGCCTGGTGTATAAGATGACCCCTCTCCCTGTTTTTGCCTCACTACTTCTGGCTTCAAGGGTACTCCTATAATGTGCAAAGTTGGGTGTACTTAGAATGTAGCAGTTCTTGAGACTATTCACTAGAACTTTCCCAGACAAAAAAATCCTATAGCAACATGCAATGAACACAAACTTTGGGGTTTCTTAGGAAGGAAGACATCTTTAAAGCAACTAGCAACAGAAGCATCTAAAAACATCTTCTTGAGAAACAACAAAATACAGTTAAGGGTGCAATCCTACACATGTTTAGACGGAAAAGGGTCCTGGCAGGCTGGGGCTCATCGGAAGCTGTAGCCCAGTTCCCTGTCTAAACATGTACGGAATTGCCACCTTTTCAGGAGTAACAGCTTCACCTTCCACGTTAAAGCATGCACAGTCGCTTCGAGAAGAAAAAAACAACGTCAGCATTCTGACGTTCAGAAGCTTTGGTTCCATGTCAGTCTTCTTCATCTTGAAAAAAATAGGGTTTTATACTTTCTGGCTGCATCCATGTGAGGCATTTATGGTGCAATTGCTTTATTTATTTATTTGTTTATTTAAAGCTTTTTTATCCCATCCTATCACAAAAGTCTCATCACAGAATTGTATTGCTGTGGAAGGCGTGGTGAGATCAGACATTATTGTCTTCCACTAGTATTTCCCACCACTTCTCCCCTCCTTCTTTCCACGAAAATCCATTAAGGAGAAGAAAATGAAAAAGCTTCACGATGCGTTTTGATTAGGAGCGCATAGAGCTCTCAGCATCCCATCTGGAAGCGCTCTTAATGAAACGGGAAATCCTACAGCAATTCAGGGAGAGAGGAATGAAGGACATGCAGCCCTGCAAGGGTGGGAGCATTGGACTCTGCCGAAATAAAATGGGCAAAAGTTTCTTTTTTAAAAAAATGTATAAGGACATAAGAGGCCTGCTGGACTAGACCAAGCGTTCATCTGGGCCAGAATTCTGTTCACACAGGGTGAACCAGTTGCTCACAGAAAAAAACAACAGCACTTTCTCACCCATGTTCCCCAGTCACTGGTGTACATGGGAACACTGCTTCTGAGTCTGGAGACAGCATATAGCTGTCTGGGCTTGGATAGCCTTATTCTCCATGAATGTGTCCAATCCCATTTTAAAGGCCTCCCAATTGGTGTCCTATCACTCCATCTGGCAAAAGTGAATATTTACACCTGTCCACCTCATGGAATAACACAGCTCTGTGAGGAAGGGGAAGAGTATTTTCCTATCTGTCTTCTTTATACCTTCTTTTATACACTACTATCATGTTTCCTTTACTTGCCTTTTTTAAAAGTTAAACTATCCCAGACGTTGTAACCGTTTTTCATTTATTCAAGCCCCTCATGATCTTTGTTGCCAAAGCATTTCCCATCACTTTATCTCTAAGTCTGCCACAAAAAAATGTCATCATTGTATGTCGGTCCACTGTTAAAGGAAATTGGACCATATCCAACAAAAAACTGGCAATCCAGGAACAGGGAACCTGTGGTGATTCCAAAGGCATTTAATGACAATTCCCATCATCCCTGACTGTCACCATGCCGGCTTGGGGGGGGTGGTGATTGGAATCCACCAGATCCAAAGCACTGCTATTCCCTATTCATACAGTCAAACTAGATTTAGAAGTCAGATTGTGGCATTTGTCATCACAAATGACAAAGGACCCAGGTCTAGGCACATGGCAAATTCAGCAACAGATGTGTTCCCTCCATGATATTAATAAAAAAGAGTTAAAGGGTTTAATTTTAATTTGCACCTTTGTCACTCATGGCTCTGGCTACACAAGAGTGAATAACATTCAGAACAGATTGCTTTCAGGCAACTAACTCCAGTTGTAATTATAGGTCAAAAGTCACAACGGCCAGGCACATTTATTGACAGTTATCTCAGTAATCTTTAACCTCTTGTGGCAAAGAATCCTCACTGAAAAATAGAAAACAAACAAAGGCTGGGCACTAAAGAGTAATGACTCAATGAACCTGAGTCAGGTTCAGCCATCTCGTTTCCCCGTCCCCCCACCCACCCCCTGCCCCTGCCCCTTGCTTTGCTTGGCTTTGCTTGGCTTTGCTTTTAATGTCCTATCAGCAAGACAAAAGGTGCATCCCATACATTTGCTGTCCTGGCACCTGGACAAAGGCAGGCATATATTTGGCGATAATTGCTGTCCTGATGGCCCCATCTATAAAAGCCAATTAGGATCATCACACTGGTGTTCATAGGTCAGAGCCATAAACCAGAAAGGCCATCTGAGGTAACTTATTTACACAGATTTGCACTAGTGCAGAGCCAGGCACTGTGAAAGGACCTTTAAAGAAGAATAGCTTGGCAGTGACAGCGTGATGCGGACATGAACTGCTGCCATCTCCCGACTCACAGGAAGAGCTGCAAATTATTAAACAGGCAATTTTGTGTTGCAGGTACTCTGGGGCGGAATTCCTGCCGTGCTGTTAAAGCAAAGGCAGGCAGAGCTCAGGTTCCTGGCATCTCTCTATCTCTTCCCCCATCCTCTCTCCCACTCCTTCCTTCCTTCCTTCCTCTCTCTCCCTCTCCGTCACCCCCCTCCCACTCCTCCCTCCCTCTCTCCCTCCCAATCTTTCCTTCCTTCCTTCTTTTTCCTTTATTACAGTGTCTGAGATCCACCCATGGGAGCTGGCTAGAAAATATTTATTTATTTAATTCATATTTTCTGCCCTGGCTCTCTGAATAGTTAATAAAAGTTTTAAAAAATACATGCACACATTTAAAATGAAAGATTTCTGAGACCAGGAATTAGTTTGGCAGAACAGAACTAACCTCTGATTCCTCCCACTCCAAAATGTACCCCCAGATGTCTTTTATGCGGAAGCGTCATATTGGGCTGGCATGGGACATTTGGATTGTTGGCATTCATTGCAAAATGGGAGCCAGTATTCCTTGCTGGCCTGCTGCAGATCATCTGAGGTCTCCCACCAGAAGATCCTGATCTACATCCCCCACTCCCCATTGCAAATTTCCGAAGATATATATGGGCATCTGGCAACTAGGGAACTCTTTGTCATGTGTCTGCTTTTGCAGAGGACAGTTCTCTGTTTGAAGGGCTGTCAGAGTACTATATGCTCATATGAAGGTATCCTCTATTTGACGGGTTATCAAGTCTGGGTTAATGATAAAAGATCATCAGAGGGAAAAACTGGGCCTTCAAGTTGCCCACCAACTGTTGGCACCTGTTCACAGGCTGAGGAGGCAAGTCAGCTGGCTGCCGTCTTCCCTTCTATGGTGTGACGTGCTGTAGTTACTTCTATTTAAATGTTAAACATTTCTCAGTTTGCATCTCTACATATAAATTAGTGTGTGCAATTTTTAGGGAAACATTTTGACTTTTGTCTTTGATGATGCATTTTCTCTTTTTTGGAAATGGTCACCCTAACTACAATTAATAAAAAAATTCTAAAGGAAATTTGGTTTTAAATGATGTACAGATAAGTAGGAGCAGGTCACAGATTAGAAGAGGCATTCACCCTTTCCTCCCACAGATGGTACTTCCCACTGCCTGTTTTTATAAGCATGTGCATTAAAAATAATTTTAAAAATTAATCACGCATCCAATTAATTTATAGTGTCCACAGTTTAGTGCATCCCAGATTCATTTTGTCCTTTCCCCCAAATAGATCTATAATATATTTCTACAGCCAGAAAGCCATGCTGTGGTTTACATGGAATCATTTTCTAAATGGGCAGTATGGTTTCTGGTTGCCTAGAAAACAAAAGTTGTCCACCTCCTCTTGTCGCTTTAAGATCAGCTTGGGCTGTACAATGGTTAAGCCTCATTTTCTTTGGCCAGTATAACAGTTTACTAGCATGCAAACTATTTTTCATTTTCTTGTTACACAGTAAAAATTACATGGATTTAAGTTTGGGTTAAGCATACACACTTGGCAAAAACATTCCACAGGTCACCTGCAGAGTCCAATGTTTTTAAAGGTGCAAATGATTCTGGTGGATTTTAAAGGTTGCACAATTCCCCTTGTCCATATTTGCCATAAGCAGGTGCCTCAACGGTGCTTTATGCACATTGCAAATCATGCAAACACGGGCTAAAATTAAGAAGTGCATTCCATTTTCTTGTTGTCTCAGCTATGCAATGACTTGGCCATATAAACGTGGCTGAACTGCATGTTATGTTCCCATAGGGAACATATATGGCCCATATTCTGTGGCACTGATACAATCTCTCCAACCTGTATAGGGTAGATAGAGAAACTGAACCCAAGGGTTAGATAAATAGTTTGGATTCTAAAACCTGCTGCAGAATAGAAACAACAATTCCTAGGAAAGCTTTTAGTGAGTTTCTTTGGAAAATTGTGCTTTAGCAGGTTATATCAATGCAAAACATAGCAGTTTGCACACACCGGAACTAAACATTGCACTGAAAACTGGGTCAGGCACTCAGCCATAGCTGTATATAATTTCTCCTATGTTTTATTCTGTAAGGCATGCCATGAGATTGAAGTAACTTTCATATAACTCAGGTACATAATGGGGATCCCAGCACAATCCAAACAGCTCCTAGCACACCTGTGTAGCCTAAGGTGACGGTAACAGTTGCTCATAAAGCCAGCTTTATTTAACTAGCTGCAGATTACAGTGATGGAAGAGTATACAGCTAGGCTGCCAGCACCAACATCAGTTCAAAAGCCAGGCAACCGAGACTCCTGGCACTTGCCTTGCAGTCAATAGAAGGGAGTTGAGTTGAAACTGGCAAAGATGGGCTTGGCAGTTAAAGCCACTCTGTGAATCTGTAAATACTTTGGAAGCATGCTTGAGGGTGTGTTTGTGTGTGTTTGCAAAGCGGTAACTGTAAGTTGGAGGAATGGTCTTGGTGCTGTAGCCTGGGAAAATGGAAAGCTGGGCTTATGGTGAAGCAGTGTTCTGGTCAGCAAGGTGTGCAGCAGGAAGGAAATGGCTAATTCTCATTCTACAGAACGCAGGGCCCATCACACACCAAGGGGAGGAAATCCTTCCAGGCACAGGCTCGAAAAGGGTAGCAACTTCAAGTAACAGCTAGAACACTGTAATGTAACTAGAATAACATAGATGGAATTGGGCAGAATCCATGACTTGTGTGTGTGTGGAGCAGGGGGATGTTTCTGTGCAAATATAAAAAGAAACAGCTTCCCTGGACCCAGACAGGGACTCCCTGCACCACACCTTCATGGTAAATCCAACTTCCTGTTCTTGGTCAGTGAGAGAGCGCAGCAGGAAGGGAAGGGCTATACTGTGAACTGGCCAGAGAGCTTCAGCTGTTGCGTGGTATAGAAATTACATACATAAAATAGTACATAACTTGGAAATGTATCCCAAGTAGGATGAGCCATGATTGTACGACCTGTTGTAGGACTTGACCTTGAAGGTCCTTTGGCAGGTGCTAACTTGTCAATTCTATAATGGTGCATGAACACAGAAGGGAAAGAACAGGTGGCCACTTAAGAATGTCTTCCAGAGGTGCTTTGGTTTGCCATGCACTGAGGATGCACTGCACTTCAGGCTGCATCTGAACCAACATTGACCTGGCATTGCAGTGCTATGCATTTCCTCATCAGAATATATTCGTTTTTTCCCTGGGTCCCTGACTTGTAAGGAGACAAGAAGTGCCATGGCTCCACAGATGCACCTGTGCATGCTAGATCTGATTGATTGATTGATTCATTCATTCATTCATTTCTGTATTGTCCCACAATCAAAGCTCTCTTTTCCTATGGATGAAAAGGGTTCAGGCAGAAATAAGTCAGGAAGAAACATCAGCATGAATCCTGGGTTCAGTCTCAAAACAACCCTATCTTGTAAGAAAGACTCTGGCTTGTGAGCACAGACATTCCCTTTCTCATCTGGCTGAAGTTCATGCTACTAGCAAGGACACCTTGTAGGTGAGAATGTTCAGATGCTTTCCATGGAGTGATTCAAAAAGTATGTTTGACTTGGAAGATATTCTTTGGTCACACTAATTGATTCCAGAGACATAAGAACATAAGAAAAGCTATTCTGGGTCAGATCAAAGGTCCATCTAGTCCAGCGTTCTACATACATGGTGGCAAACCAACCACCCGCAGGTTCCCTCAAGCTGGACAGATGCAAGATCTCCAGCTGCCCAAGCTCCTCAGCAACAGGTGTATGCAAGCATTCCACCTCTGATAAAGGAGGTGGCCCATAGCTAGCAAGGCTAGTAGCCACTACTCTCCTGAATCTGTCCAGTCCCTTTTTAAAGCCATCCAGATGGGTGGCTATCACCACCCCTCATGGCAGCAAATTCCATAGTTTAACTACATGCTGTGTGAAGAAAACACTCTCAGTGGCAGAGATCCTCAATTTCCTCCCGGAGAGTTCAGAGAAAAGTCTGTCACTAGCCACACTCAAGAGACAAAGGACAGCAGCAGGCATAGTGCTTCACCTGGTAGACCAACAACCACTCTTTCCTGCGGGTAAAATGCTTCCTGCAGGAAGCCGCCCTCATCTCTTCAGGAATGGTTCTTCTGTTCTCCTCTTAGAGCTGACAAAGTTCCTCAAGACATTGGCAGGGACACTTTTCAAAGCCCTCTGCGAATTGCCTCCCAACAACCAACCTCTAATGAGGTACTCTCAAGGTGACCTTGTGCCATGCGCAATTCTGCCCCTCCCCTCTTCGTCTCTGATTCAAACTCTGTTGCTCTTTTCACACTGAGGCACCAAGAGTAGGGCATCGTCACCTGCAAGAGGACAAAGTCTACCCCCTTCTCTGATCCATTTTCTCTCTTCAGAACATCCCAGAGTGGTCTGGTACCAAGAAGCAATTATCTAACCATTAGTTCCCATGGAGACACATCTCCTATTGTTTCAGAAACAAAAGGATGCAGGCCAGTAGGCTTGGCCCATCACTCTCTGCAGTGCCAGGCCTCCTAACCATGCCCCATCATGTCCACTTTGCAGTAAGTTTCCTGAAACATCACTTTAAGACGGCCACATATTAATGTCAGTCTCCGGTCTGGTCCCTCCTGCAGACCTTTCAGCACTATGCCCCAGTGTAACACTGTAACCACTACATCACACTACTGTCTCGTGCACCTCTCATGTGCCATCTATACAGCCCTAGTGCATGTGCAGTCCATCCTGAAGCAGGCACACATTTTGGAAGGCTTTCATATGTGGGAATTTTTCAAACAGGCCAGCACAGCTCCTGCATGCTCTTTTTTCCTTCTCGCCAGGATATAAGCTTTGTCTCCTTGACCCCCCAGGAGACATTGTAAATAATTAGAATATGCTGCTGAAACATGAAAATGATTATTTTCCTCCCTTATTTATTTGCCTCTCTTGTGCTATTAACCTGAAGAGCTCACTCTCGCCTTGGCATCTTTGCGGCAACAGATCCTGCTGTGCTCATCACAGGACTTTGGATAGCAGCTTCTTGGCTGATTGGGAAAGTTCAGCTGCTCTTGGGAGCCTGGTTTCCACCTGTCCAAGAAGTTTGCCCTCTGCTGAGGTATCATCTTCCTTTATTTAACAAGACTTTTTTTTAAAGAGAATAAAGTGGGGAAGGGAAAGAAACTGCATCTATTAGGCTTTTTAAAACTCTGATGTCACTATATTTTGCAGGACAAACAGTAATTGCATCCATTATTTTAATAATGTAACAATATCAGCACACGATGATGCTTTTCTTTGAATCCTGTAAAATGTTTTACTTTCTGACAATTGCACATCAAGGGGCCTTGACAACCTACAGCACACCAGGGCATCCCACCTCCCTCTCGTCAGTTGGTAACCCGAACTTGGCTTAATATGAATTTTCAGGTGTATCGCTATATTGTGTCATAGCAAAAGCAAAAGCAGGTTTGGCCTTGCTGCACTTTAAAGCAGCCTTCCCCAGCCTGGAGCCCTACAAGGTGTGATAGACTACAGCTCCATCATCCCCAGCCACATTCATCCACATTTTCCATTTGTTCTAAAAACAAAGGAGCACATCTGATGTGCATGCCAAATGTGTGATTGTACTGATATAATTTGGAAGTCGGTCCAGCATCTTTGCATGCAGGTTCTGCTGAAGTTTCGGTGAAGCTTCAGGATGTTTCAGAATGCTGAAGGGTGCCGTGCCAGCACAACGATGGTGCATTCCCATGCCACAGTTACTGTGCATCCTTGCACCATAACAGTGGAAGTGCCTCTAACATGCATTGTGGAGGCCAAACAGAGATCCAGTGTGGCATGATGGTGAGAGTGTAGGACAGGGAACCCAAGAGATGCCGCATCTGCAGAGGGTGCCTGCATGACTGCCTGATGTGTGGGGTTGAAAGGCAGAAGCGCTTTTGTACAGTGGGAGGACTTGGAACTGGTAGCTCCAATTCAGCGCTCTAGGCTACCATCTGATCTTGAGAGGAGCTGCTGAACCCTATTTCCAAACTGAGTTCAACATTATGGATACCTCTTTAAAAGGCTCAGATGACCACCTGAAGGGGATGCACTGTGCCACTGGTAGAAGATGCAGTCACGTGCACTTGCTACTCAGAAGGAGACAGTCTGATGTGGTAGGTAAACAGGAAGGTGCTCATAAAGAGGAAGGCAGCGTATCTGCAGGGGAGAGAATCAAGTATGAGGAGATTCAAACAATCCTCTCTTCATTTCATTCAACATTCCTATACCACTCAATAGCTAAGGATCCTTGGGGAATCTGCAGGGATTACAAATTTTAAAAAATGCAGGATTATGCAGAAAAGAAAACAGTTGGGCTACAAAGAAATAAATACACACACACAAAGCACACACGGCCAAACAATGTCCCACAACTTGATTAAAACCCTGTCATATTCTGCCAAATGTCTGGGTGTAAAGGAAGCTCTTCTTAACCAGGAACAGAAAAGACAATTCCCTTGGTGCTAGGAGATCTTGCTGGAGAGTATGTTCCAAAATTAGGAGCTACATCCAAGAAAGTGCTCTCCTCACTGGCACCCTCCAAGCCTCCCTCAGAGGAGACCCCAGGAGGACAGCTGTAGACAATGAATATAGTGCTTGGATAAGCTCAGTCTCGTGTCTGGAACTCTGGAGAACCCCTGGTATTTGGACTAGGTGATACTGGCCTAGGTGGACAAAAAGCCTGAGCAGCTTCTTCTGAGAAGGAAATGCTTCTTACTGCCATCCCACCAGCCAAGGGTCCATCTGGCCCAGGATTCCATTCACGCAGTGACCCACCAGTCCTACCTTCACAAGGATGCCCTCAAGCAGTATATGAGTACAGCAACAGCAGCTTAGATCGGCATCCCACCCCCAATACTGGAAAGAGCATCTCATCACCAGGACAGCCTTCTCCTCCACTCAAGCATCTAATCCCTTTTAAAGCCATTCAAATTGGTGGCCAACACTACATCCTATAGAACTGAATTCCTTGCATTGTGTGAAGAAGTACTTCTCCCACCTCTTTTTGGAAGCAATAAAATAATAAAATCAGCATGAAGCAAGGCACATTCTAAGTATTCTTGTTGGATAGCAGGAAAACTCCATGTACTTCATTTTATTAATACTTAGTGAGATTGCAGCCATATTGGAAATGTTAGAACAACCAAGAGGATCATGGTTAGTTTTAATCCTTCTTTTTAAAATCCCAGTTGTGGAAGAGAGAAACACAGCCCTGACCCTTGTTAAAACTGAAAGCTCTGCCAAAATCATAATATAATCTGAACAAGGGCTGGGCTGGGCTTTTGAAGAGTAACACAATTATAGGTGGGCTCTTTCTCTGTTTCTGCATTTTTTGACCCTAGCCATTGCCAGTAGCAAGAAAATCTTTCCTTGGTCATAGAATGGAAATGAATGAATTAACGTTTCAGAGAAGTCCATGGAAAGTAAAGGGGTTGTATCCCATTCTTGCATTCCTCCATGCTGACATCTAGACAGCTCAGATAGCCATCTAAGATTTGGGCTGTCTTCTTGAAACAAATCTCTGCATTTTCAAGGTACACTCTCCATTAGTTTTGTCCAAGAATTAGCCCGTGTAGACAAAGGATAGCCTCTTTGTCTCCAACCTCTAACACAAAACACTTCAAAGTGTCGAGCTCTGGTTTGCCCTAGGGAATCCCTGGACAATCATTTGTTACCCCTGTCACCACTGAGTCTGTCCAGTTTCATTTTTCCATATAGAAACCATACGCAGACTCTTAAATCTACTTGACCTTCACCTCCCAGGTCTGTTACATATCTCAGAAACAAGGTTCTGGCTCAGACGGAGAAGACAGTGTACATTCCATTGGCATTGTCAGAGACTACTGCTAACTATCCAGTGGACTGAGTTTATCTGCAATGCAGAAGTGAACATGCATTCAGAAATGTGCTCATGCTTTGCAAGCTCTTTGGTCATGTCCCAAAGCCCATTTTGAACATCAAAATTTAATAAAATGAATCCTTAACAGAACAAAAAAATCTACAGTTGGGCAATGCCTTATGCAAGCCTTTGATTTCGCTCAAATTCTTCATTAGACTAAGCAGTGCAAAAGGCAGAGGACAGAGGAAGGAAAAAAGAGGAATCCAGCATCAGGCTAGATATCCTGGTTGTAAGGTCTGCGGTTTAGGCAGTCCCAGTATCACAACGGGGATTTGCAGCCTGAATGAATTAGTCAGTGGAAGGTGTTGCAGGCATCAGATTAAATCTAGAATTTGGTGATAGAGAGGTGACAGTTGACCCCCATTTCTGAAAAGACAAAGGCTGGCTCTTATGGGGATCTGCAAAACACACAGTGAAGAGCAGAAGTGTAAAGAAATATGACAGTCCTTCTATCAACAGAGCCAAAGATTAGTTTTTACTGCTGGACAAAGGTAGTCCTCTAAATGAACTAAGCAAGGTTTATTGTCATCTGAGAATGGCAAAAGAGTCCAGCAGCAGCACTAGTCTGTCTTTAAGAACTTTCACAGGTGGCCAAAGATAGAAAAAACAGTGGGTTAAGTGCCTTGAACTTGTTTTTCTTTAAAGTGCTTTAGTGTTATTCCTGTGATCCAGTGCCAACAAGGAGGTATCCAAAATTTCTGCTTTTTAGATGTTCCTCAACACCTTTTAACTGTCTTTTCAAGTTCTCAGACTTGTTGTTAGTTGCGAAGTCATGTACGACCCATCGCGACCCCATGAACAACATTCCTCCAGGCCTTCCTGTCCTCCACCATCCCCCGGAGTCCACTCAAGCTCACGCCGACTGCTTCAGTGACTCCATCCAGCCACCTCATCCTCTGCCGTCCCCTTCTTCTTTTTCCATCTATTGTTCCCAGCATTAGGCTCTTCTCCAGGGAGTCCTTCCTTCTCATTAGGTGGCCAAAGTATTTGAGTTTCATCTTCAGTATCTGGCCTTCTAAAGAGCAGCCAGGGTTGATCTCTAAGACTGACCTGTATGAGGCAACTGTCCGAATGCATGAGATTAGGATTGCAGTGTGCATGTGTGTATACATGTGTGTGTGTTCTTTCCATCTCATTAGCATCCAAGAATGGTTTCTATTTGGGAAAACGCTCCATCACAGTAACACCAATGCAGCCTGAATTGCAATAGGAATAAATATTGCAACATACATAAGTACTGAAGCTCCAGAAAGAAAGACAATCAAATATGCTCTGGAGTTGGATATTATGCAAAATGAGAACAGCTTGACAACTATACATGTGCTAACATGTTATCTGATGTTTTACTGCAATAAACCCTTTCAGCAAACAGGTTCCACCATGTTCAAGAAAGAAAGCATGGGAGAAACCTGCTGCATCTAAGAGCAAAGTTACATTTTACTGATTTACAGATGTAGCAGCAAAAGTGCGTGGCACTGAGGTGGTGTGGGATATTTATTTATTAAAAAGCAAGTGCCTACTCACAATTAGGAAACCAAAACAGGGGAGGAACCAAGCTGGCACATTTGCTTCTGATGTGCTAATGATCTGGCTTTCCTGGCAGGGATTTAATTTTCACATGGAGGATATTCAAACATGGCATGCCCCACCAGTAACCAGAATTGGTTCCTATCAGCATATTCTGCTGTGTATTTAAACCTGCTCTTACAGAAGGCAAGACTTATACAAACCATCTGCAGGTGGTCTGAGGCAGTTCATCTCTGAAGTGAGAGAATGTGGGTTTTTTCTAGCAGCATCTGCTATCTTTTTTCTTAATATTCGGGTTTCCCACAAATGCTTGGAAGGAATTTTGCACATCCTCACTTCATTAGGACCAGGGCCTTTGCACACCTCTCTTTGATTATGTTGCACACCAGCATTTCATCAAAGGAAGGTGATGCTCATGGTGGTTGATGTATGGCATGAGTGTGCCATCTGTCAGCCGCTCCAGTAACGATGCATTAGAGTAATATGCCTTCGGGATGGAAATGGAGTGATGATGTATTTTAAAAAACATGGGATCCCAGAGACAAGGAAGAGTCTGGGGCCAATGCAAAGATGAAAGAAAGAAAAAATCAGCTCCCAAATGAAATATGAAATGGTGAACCTCGCTCGATTTACATCGTCCAATCTTTCCGTCTTTTTTAGTTTTCATGCTGGTTTCCCCTTCTTTTTGTCTTCCAGCATTTCTTTGCTACTCCGTTTCTCTTTTTTTCCCACCAGTTACTCTCATGCCAGTGGCTTTATTCATATGTTATCATCTCTGGTGATCTGACCTTGTGCTGTATAACTTAATATTAACCCACTAGAAAAAAAGGAAATAAAACTGCATTCTCCTTCTCGTTGTGATGATATTAAGGTGACCTGTAAGAGCAAGGGAAAAAATTCAGGCCATCCAGGTAACATTAAAAATAATCATAGCCTTTAAATGGTGGTTGAGTAGGGATTTTTTTTTAAGAATCTTTCTTTAGCAATGGCAAAAATTGTAATGGGTCAAAAGGCCACCTATGGGATTTTTCATAGCCTTCAGCTCCTGAAAAATGAGAAGTGGCCGAGTCCATTCATAAAACCAACAGTTATCAAAACAATAAAGTGGTGGCCCGTTAAATGCAGTTTGTCATCACTCATTTGGCAAACTATAACCTTTCTTTAAGACATTTTAGCTAATAGAGATCAGGAAAGTAATTGTGCTATTAGCTTTTCAGCTCTGCAGCCTCTTTTCAAAGTGATTCTTGAAATGTCTGTGTGTGTGAGAGAGAGAGAGAAAGAGCGGGAGAGAACTGAATGACGGAAAGATATTATAACAAGACCCAATATAAATAAAAATTGACTTCAATCTCGTCTGGAATTCAGGGACTAAGATAATGCTCTCAATCTTGTACTAGCATGTTGTTAGCCCATCTAACTCCAGATGATGGAACAGATGAATTCCAGAAGTCTGTTCAACTTTCAGCATTTTAGAAAATATATATTTCTCAGAGAATGTGTGTTCTGCAGCTCTTTAAATTGTTCACTAGATGCCAATCATGTGAAGGTTGACTTATATTTTGGTGAAATATGCCACAGCTCTCAGTTTTAGTACTGAATTAGAATGATAGGGAAGTATGATTGATTAGTGACATTTGGAGTGATGAAGTGCCTTTGTGTCCCAATGCAATAAGAATCTGATAGGGCAGAAGTCATTCAAACATCTCTTTTAAAGTTCACTTAGTCAAAAATCTTAATATTGCTTCCTAGCCTGGGCAGTAGGACATTTGAAGACCATGGAGAGGATTGGCGGGGTGTTTCCCCCACCTTCATTTTTGATCATAAACCTGTTGCAATTGCATGGGGTCTGGACTGAGCCAATGGCAAGGACTGTCATAGTTGGGCCAGGAGGGGCCCTCTGAAAAGAGCGCCCTGTACTTGCTCCTCACCATGGCAACCTGGGGCCAAACTTCCCTTCTTTTTGGTCCCAGGCTGAGGCAGCCCTTTATGCAGAGGCCTTAAAGATCTACTGGCTACCCAGAAGCCTGAGGGGATTATCCAAGTGGTTCTTTTCCTTTGCAGGGTCATTTTTTAACTGTACAGTAAACTCCATATCCACTGTTTTGGTTACCATGGTTTCACTTAACTGCAGTTGACTGTGGTCGAAAAAGAAGACCTGACTTGTCGAAGCATGGCCCGTTTCAGGGGGGCCCATCCTAGACCATGTCATAGTGCCTGGTCCCTAATCCGGCACCCATTCCACCCTCGCCAAGGGGCCGTACACTCTTCTGGGCCATCCGTGGCAGTATCTGGGGAGGGGAGAGTCACCCACCCAGCTGTCTGTGGAGAAACGCAACGCTGCCCTCTTGCCCACCCTCCCCTGTGCTTCTCCAGAGCGCAGGACATTGCAAAACTGCCCTCCCCCCACCAAACCCCCCCCCCAAGATTTAACTACATTTAATAATCACATTTAATCGAATAATCAAATTCACAAAACTTAAACCTGTGGAAGACAAAGATCAACTGCATATAGTATTCACTACTATCTGCCATTTCAGGCATCCACTGGGGGACTTGGAACCTCTCCTCCGTGGGTAGGGGGTCCTCCTGTATGTTGTTTTGCTTTTATGATACTTGTGTTTTGTTGCCGTGTTTTATGCACTCTTGTAAACTGCCCAGAGAGAGTTGGTGATTTGGGATAGTATAGAAATAAATAAATATGTATATACACATACGTACATAAACAGAACCTGCTTGTTGCCCAGGCAACAGTGCAGGTGAAGAGGAAGTGTGCCAGATGCCATGGCCTATTTGCCCACAGGCGCCCTGCTTGCCCAGGAAGCGCATGGGACCCCTCAGGAGAAAGAGGCCAAGGAACAGCGGGTGGCAATGGCTGCACGGCAGGAGATTTGCTGGGGGATGGACCTCGTGAGCCCGAGAGCCCTTCAAAACATGACACCTGTGCATAATTTATTTCCGTTACTATTTAGAGGCCATGTCATTTCCCAAAGAGGGATTCAAAGTGGTGGACATCCACAGATTTTTTTAAAAATTGAAAATATACAATTCTAGCAACATTAAAAGCACAAGACCCCAACAAGTGATACCATGAAAAACAGAACAAATGCTCCGTACAGTGAATTTCTCTCTCTGAGTCTCGGTTGAGATACGAGGAATCCAAGCGGTGCCTCAGCTCCTTCCCACAGGTGGGGGTGCAACGCTTAGAGGGCCAAAACCAGCAGTCTATGTGTTTTGACGTGTGAAGGAAGTGTGGAGGCCATTTACCCCACCTCAACTAGACAGAGGCGGCCTTGCCGCATGCATGCATGCTCTGATAACTTCTTGTCTTGTGCTGCACACTTTGACTGCTCTAAAATAAGGCAGGGATGTTGTTAGCAGGGCTTGGCCAACATCATCGACATATTCCAGGACACTTCCATCTCTACTGGCTGCCAATCTATTTCCAGGCCGGATTCAAAGTGCTAGTATTCGTGCTAATACTAAATGGCTTGGGAAAGGTTACCTGAAGGAGCATCTTTCCCCAAATACACCTACCTGCATCCTAAGATCATTTTCAGCAGTGCTGTTCCAGATGCCCTCACCAAGAAGGGTGGCCACAAAGCAGAGGGGCTTTTCTGCTCTGGCACCCTGGCTGTGGAATGAATGAACATCCCAGAGAGACTTAGAAACATAGAAACAGAGTGAGTCAGAAGGGGTCCCCTGGGCCATCTAGTCTGACCCCCGGCTCCATACTTGCTTGGCATCTACATAGTGCTCTTTCTGGTACCAGATGATTTCTCGGGCGTTATGGATTTTTCATTTTCTGTTTTAAATCGAGAAATGTACTTTAAATCTTTGCACACCTGCTAGGTTCTATTTGGTTCTATTCTATAAAATAACTTTGGACTTTCAAACAGTTATATTTCATCAACTTGTATTTTATGGCTTGAATTGTAGAAGAAAGCTTTGGCTATTGGATGATATCCTTATGTAATCCATACATACATACAAGAATATAACATCCCAAAATGAATTGCAATAGGAGAATGCATATAAATATGCATTTATTAGTTGAAATAAACACATTCATGCTTAGGAATTGTCATGCAAACTTTCATGGGATGAATCCAAACTTAAGAATGGAGAAATACTCTGAGTTTGAGATGAACTAAGCTGAACAGTGGAAAGATCAGAAACTGAGAGAAACCCCAAAGTGATAGATTTGTCTACCCCAGTGCAGACCCCAGCAGGTTTTGACGGGGCTAGTACAGACCTTACGAGGAAAAATGTTCCCCTTCACTGATTTAGATAAATGAGGTTGTCCTATGCAAAACCACTGCTGGGTATTGTGTGTGTGTACATGTGCGCGTTCGGCACTTGCTCGGCTCTAAGTAACCTCCAGGGGCAGAGGAGTCTGAGCAGCTTGGAGGGGGAGTGGGAGGTGTGCACGGAACAGCATTAATAAATCAGGCCTAGCATCACAACCAAGATGGCTAGGGAGATGGGGGCCACTGGAGATGCTATGATTCTTCATCTACATTTTATTGTACAGGAGTGTCGTTATGATGAAAATCATGTATAGAAATAAGAGACAGAAAGGGCTATTATGTCATTTTTCCTTTCCTTTGTCCGACGCTTTCTCAATAGCAGAGGACCTCAGAGAAGCCCGGTCTGAAAGCACCCCGCAGGACAGAAAGAGGAGGCTTGAATTAAGTGAAATGAAGTTCCAAATGCACAAAAGGTTGTTACAGGTGATACAATTTAATAAGTGACATTAAAGTAAATGCTGTCATTAACTGGCCATTTGGAGGCAGAAGAGGGGGATGGCAGTGTCAAGTTATTAATGCTTGGTTTTTAAATGCTTCCTGTCTGTGTCCACAATAAAAGCCAGAAAAGGATCCTCATTCAGCAGGATACTAAGATGGTTAATGGAAGGTCTGACAATTTGATCTGTATTTTTAGCATATTTAATTGGAAGGGTGATAAAATGGCAGCTATAGCTCATGTCCCAGAAAGAAAGAAAGAAAGAAAGAAAGAAAGAAAGAAAGAAAGAAAGAGTCATTTTGTCCCAAACTGAAAGATGGAATTTAGTAAAGTGACAGCATGCTTCTGTCCTTATGCAAATCTATGGTGAAAACACTTCTGGAATACCCTGCATGGTTCTCAGAGACAACCTCAGAAACAACATTGCAGAGTTGGAAAAGGTGCAGGAGCAGGTAAACAAAAATATCATGGGGCTGGTTGTTGTTAGGAGGAAAAGTTATACCATCCAGCATGGTTTAACTTAGAAAAAATGGGTGCGTACAGAGAGGTATGAGCGAGACCATCAGAACTGTACATGGTAGGGAAAACAGGAATAAGATCTCGCCTTCTTGTAATGTGAGAATGAACAATGACGCCGTACAGTGGAAGATTCAGGGCTGATGCAAGGAGCTTCTTCTTCTCCCCATAGTGCATAGTCAAACTATGGAATTCACTATTGCAGTATATAGTGAGGGCCACCAACTTTGTAACCCTAGAAGGGCATTTAGCAAATCTGGGGAGAGTAAGGTTGTCAGTGACCACAAGCTATGATCGTCATATGCTCCTTCCAGTGTCAGAAGCCCTGTGCTTCCCAATACTAGTTGCTGGGGAACATCAGCAGGAACCCGATGCTGATCCCATACCTACTTGTGGTCTTCACAGAGACATCTGGTTGGCCACTATATGAACAGAATGATGAAGTAGGCCTTTGATCTAATCCAGGAAGGCTTTTCTTATTTTCGTATGTTTCAGAAGACTTCAGACCAGTGTAGTGGGAAAATCATCCTCTCTACCAGCAGTCCAGCAGCTTACACTCTGTTTAGCTTACTGGCCATTCCAAGTAAATTGGTGGCAAGCAGGATTAAAGGCAGAAATCAGTAACAATATGGAAGGACAAGCCACAATGTCCTGTCTCACTAAGCTTTTAGAGTTCTTTGAGGGTGACAGAAGACATGGCAACAAGGTTTTTAATGTACTACACCCTGTCTAGAAAACCTTGGTTACTGGGTACTTTAAAAGTGCAGTAATTAAAATAATAAATATAGAATTTTCACAGCTAGGAGTGCTATAAAATACACTTCCACTAGTGCTGTAAACTGGGGGTAGAAGAGTTGTTGAATTTGGTGGCACTCAGGCCCCACCTGTCTTGTAGTCAAACATTCAGGCAGCTTAGTTACTTATATCTTTCGCCACACCTTCAGTGGCAGCCATTTTGGGGTGGTGCGCAGGCTAGAGACTTAAATTGCCAAATGTGTCTTACCCAAAAAGGTGGTATTTATGCTAGCTTTCTTTTGGCAAGGAATTGATTTTAATGTATTATTATTATTATTATTATTATTATTATTATTATTATTATTATTTTATGTGGGGCACAGACACTCTGAAGTGATACATCCCATTCTGCTACCTGCTGACTTTTTGATGAACCAGGCCTTGGATAAAGCCAGTTGGTGGAGGTAGACCTTCCCTCCATCCCCATTTTGAGACCTCTGAAGAATGGCACACAAGGGGGATGAATGCAAAGATTGACACCAACTCAGTGGATCCATCCATGTTTTGTGTGGGGGTGGTTGTCTTCCTCTTGAGTTATAATTTACTTGTGTAAGGGTCAAAGGATCTGTGGAAGAACAGGGTACAGTTAGTAGGGATGGGGATGGGAATCTCATTAAATGTAATTTATTTATTGTTGTAAGCCGCCCCGAGGCTTCGGCGAATGGGGCGGCATAAAAATGTTTTAATAAATAATAATAAATAAATAATTGAACCGAAAATAGTATAAAATGCATGGTCTGCTATCTCCACTGCTTTGCTGATGCATGTGCTACATATCTGAAGCACCTTCCGACTTTGGGCCGAGTTGGAACCAGCAACTTTTCTCAACGGGGATGCTTGAGCAAGATGCTCTCAGTGTCCTTTCCCCTGTTCTGCTATGATTGTTGTCTGGATCCAACTAGGATCACATTCTAGAGAGTTAGCACAGCAGCTCCTTCTTCCTCCTTTCCATGCTGTCTCCCTCAGGAAGGGCAGGTGATCCAGAAACAATATCAAGGACTAGATGGTCTCAGCAAGATCCAACAACAGCCATCCCTAAAGCAAACCTTGTTCAAGATGGCTGGGTTTGAGGTATCACTGGATAATCTTTCAGTAAAATATTAATAAGCAAAATTGGGACTGAGCTATAGCTATGTTTGGGATTGTTACAGGTGATGGAGGCTGACTCTTCCAGTGTTTGGGAATTCTGCCTCCAGTCTGAATGTTGTGTAAGCATTTCTGTAGGCAGAGGTGGTCTTGCTGTTCCATGTCTGTAGGTGGCGCTCTCGAGCAGTATTTTCACCACAGAATCAAATGGAAGGAATCACACACCCCTTTTGGAGGAACATTGGAATCTGACAGTCCAGTCTTGTCTACATGAATTGGCAGTTGCTCTCTGGAGTTTCAGACAGGGTCTTTCCCAAGCCGACTCCGTGATGCCAGGGACTGAGCCCTGAACAAAGCACATGTAAGGAGAAAAACCCTACATAGCGCTAACTCAAGACAGCAAGATTGGTGATCTGAGGGGTGGGGCCCAACACACATGGATGCACTGGGGACAAGGCAGCATCAAACTCTGTGTTCTTGAGGCACAGTTTTCATTCATTTTATTTCATTTATTACATTTTTATGCTGCCCCATAGCCCAAAGGGCTCCCTGGGCAGCTTACAATAGAAAAAAGTACAAATTCCATAGAAATGCAATAATACATTAAAGCGGTGCAAATAAACAATGCAATATTTAACTCCAGGCAATACAAAATCAAACAAACCTTAATACAACAATATACATAGTGCAATTCATAATACTGATACATAATACAATATAACTAATAATACAATAAATAAAGTAATAGATTTTCAGGATGTGCAGACATGCTGTGTGTGTGAACAAATGTGTGTATGTCATGTGTGATGATGCATATTGCCACGAGCTGTGTTTCCTCCCTCTAGACAATCACCAGCCTCTGGCCATCTCTCTTGCAAAACTCTTGTTAAGGTTTCCAATTGTAAAACATGTAGATGAGCATCTGAGCATTCACAAAGCAGTTTGTTGAACCCAACCTTGCAATTACTTCCAAGGCTTTCCTTATGGGCTCATTGGTGTCCCAACTCTCTGGCACTGTGGAAGCTATCATGCCTCTTTTCCATGCTCTTCCCATCCAATGGGGCCTCTCACCTTTGTTGACACGCGGCTACAGGAGCCAGCTCTGAGAGGAGAGCCTGATCTCTTTTGAGAGTTTCCCATCTTCAGTGACCCCTCCAGCTAGCTGTATCTCCATGCCATCCCCAGGATGCATCTGGCCTGCCTCCATGTCTGCCCTTGAGCTAATCATCTGTACCTCATCCCCCTGCCCCACTGTGTCTTAGGACCTTCAGCAAAGTCCTGTTCCTCAATCCCACTGAAATATCCATCTTCTGCAACTGAATCAGCAAAAGGGTTTGAAGAGAGACTGAGAGAACTGGGCATGATCAGCCTTGAGAAGAGAAGACTGAGTGGGGGACATGATATTCCTCTACAAGTGCTTCAAAGTCTGTCACAAAGAGGAAGGTCAAGATCTCTTGTCACTGATGCCAGAGGGTAGGACACGGAATAATCAGTTAAAGCTGCGACAACCCAGATTCAGGCTGGACATCAAGAAAAGCTTCCTCACTGTCAGAGAAATATGACAGTGGAACCAGCTGCCTGGAAAACTGGTGGGCTCTCCCATACTAGAGACATTCCAAAAAAAACTGGACAGCCATCTGAGTGGGATGGTGTAACGTGGTGTCCTGCAACAGCAGGGGGTTGGACTCGATGGCCTTCTTGGCCCCTTCCAACTCTTCTATTCTGTGATTCTTTGACTAGCATCATGTGGGAATACTTGCCCAAGCCCGCCAACACGTTTGCGCTCAACAGATATGGACATGCATGTGCTTTTGTATGAGGCTGTGTGTGTATGTATCTAAAAGAGAAAGAGAGATGTTGAGTGACCCCAACCCTTTAGTTTTGACTCTACTCCCCATTTCCAAGGATTGTGGTCATTTCTAGTATGAGTTTCCCAGGGATTAGTAGCCATAATGAAAAGTGCTCCTGAACCTGAAAAGGATTCTCCACCCCTGATCTTCCTCTGACTGCCTAGTTCAAAGTGATGGGGGTTTCTTCTTCTTTCTCAGCTTACGGGCACATACATAGATGCTGATAGGCATATTCAAAATTGCACATTCTCCAGGAGAATATCATACAGTTTTCCCTGGTAGGGAATATAGATATCAATCTTCAAGTTGTGTCAAATTTACAGGTGCAAGCTTAAAAGAAACAATCAACTCAAAGAACAATAACTTGCAAATAACCAATAAGAAGTATGCTACTGAACATGATGCCTGAACCATACATTCTGCTGATCAGCTTTACATAACTCAAAGATATAGAGATGGCTAGTTTGGGAGAAAAAGTCCAGGGACACAATATCTTTCCCCAAATACATCTTTGATCGATCCATGACGTAAGAAAAACGGTTCCTTCACAACAGCCATTTCAACAAGAACACCTAGAATAAAATACATCTTTGGCAAACAGTCTTGCCAGCCAAAATAGATTTTGACTGTTCAAACAAGAGGATATCACGTGCCTACTAAAAATCCAGCATCCCCATCCTGTAAGCCTTGTGTTCAGGTCATCCATGTCAGGATATCACAGGTCTTACTAAGATCAAATTTAAATTTAACTCAGTTTCCAGGTTGGATTACTATAATGCATTATACATTGGGCTGCCCTTGAAAATGGCTTGGGAGCTTCAACTGGTATAGAATCTGGCTGTAGAATTCTGAGAGATTTATCAAGAGAAGTAGTATAGAAGCAAAAACAGGGTACTTCTAATCACTTCTGCAATGCTAAATGGCTTAGATCCCAAATATATGAAGGGGTGCTTCCTCCTACTTCATCCTGGCCATGCATTATGTTCTTCAGAAAAGGCACTTTCCCCACTGCAGTGCTGGTTCCACTTTCCTAAGGCCCCTTGGCCAAGACAATGGATTCCCTCCCTGAGTGCACCTACCTTCCTTCTCACCAGTCACCAGTTGCTGGTGCGCCTCCTCTTCTTTCTCAGCACTGCTACCAATTGCTTGCACAGCAGATGGAAAGCCAGCCAGCCAGCCAGCCAGCCAGGAGGCCAAGGCATCTCCTGCTCCTCCTCCTCAATGCCACCATTGCTTCGGTCAGAGCAAGATGCAGGTAAACAAGCAGGTTGCCAAGGCGAAGAGGAGGAACAAGTCCAGGTGCTCTCATCAGTGGGTCCCCACTGGGTTGGGGGTCTTGGCAGGTGCCTCTCCACATCAGTGTATGATGCCAGTCCTGTCCTGACAGAGATAGGATTGCTACTGACTTAATGTTTTTAAACAAATCAAAATATTCCTATTTACCCAGTCATTCTGAATATTAAATACAATTCAGGTCATTTATAGATGGATAAATTTCAGTTTGTTGGTTGAATAATTTTAATAATGTCCTGCTACTGTTGTAATTGTGCTGTTATTATTATAATATTTTTCAGATGTGTTGCTTTTTAAAAAAACACTCTCGACATATACTGCCCTGGGATCCTTTCTGGATAATGAAGTGGTATATATAGCAAAGGGATAGAAAACCAGAACTACACTCTACAGAAGCTGCTCCTATCTAATTAACCTAAAATGCCCCGAGGATTTTAAAATATGGGATGGGGTTGCTAAAAACACAGTTCATTCAATTTGGGGGAAAAACAGCTCAAAATCTCATATTTTTGATTTCTACTCTGTCTTTTAACCAAAGAAATGACACTCAAGGTGCCTAACCATAATAGGAACCAGCATTTATGATGAAGACATAGTTACACATGTGAGAAAACAACTGCTTTAAAAGCACAGCAATAATAGTGAAAAAGGCACCCAACCCAACAGACCAGCTTGCAGGCCAAAGGCCTCCTTGCATTCAGAAAGGGAAATCTTTGCCAGCTGGCTACAGGGCAACAGAGATGGCAACCCCATCCTCACACAGCAAGGCGTTCCGCTGCCTGGAGCTGCTAAGAATGCCCTGCCCCACATCCACCCACAGGTGCCTTTGAGGGCAGCAGTACCAAGAGAAGAGCCTCCCCCAAGATCTAAAACCCTGGCAGGCTCAGAGGGGAGAATGTGGTCTTTCTAGTAGCCCATCCCCAAGTCGTGCTGTCCAACTCCATGTTTCTGGATCTCTCTGTTATGTATGCATTATGGAACTCAATACCTTCCGCCATTTGCCCTCTCCTTGTATCTTAAAAATGCCTGCAGAACAAAATAGAGAGCTGTTACTATCTCCATGAATTAGCGCTTTGCTTCCATCTTACAAATCCAGTCAGGAAAGTAGTTCCCTTATAATAGTTTCCAGTGAATCTTGTGCCGAATACATTTCCCTTTTGAAGTCTCATATTCACCACATCGTTCGAAGGGTTAATGAGATGCCTTTTCTTTAATGCCCGTGACTTTCTCCCTTCCCTCCCTCCGCACATACATTTCCTCTTTTCCTTTGCTGAATCCATTTGCAAATTATATCACTTGTCTGCATATTGTCACTTGCTGCCTGCCCAGACATTTATCAAGTGTCTGTGGCTGAGTGCGAGGTTGCCCTGTCCTCTTTGCTCCATTGTTTCTCTTGACCCAGGGGAAAGATGTGTGCTTCGTGCACATAAAGGGGGGAGGGGGAAAGCGGGGGGGGGGGAGAAGTGTTGGAAGGTGAAGAAGAGAAGCAAGGACAGGCCTTGTCCACAGCAGCACATACCCCCGTCCATGGGCAGAGCAACCGAATGCACATACGGAGAACACATATGGGAAGAGACAATGGCACCAGGAGACTCGCAGCTCCCTCCCTTCCCTGGGATGGACAGGTGACCTTGCTGGGACACCTCCATGTTCTCACCCCCACATTGCCCTGCAGACATTTAGCCGATCTAAAAATCAAGGTCCAGTCAAGCCGAGGCAGCTGCTCCACAAAACCCAGTCTCTCTCTCACAGCAGCATTCCCAGTTCAACTCAAAAATCCGCTTCATGGGAACCCTAAAGCAAAAATCATGAAATTTGAGGACAACATTTACTAAGTCCTAATGAATAAAATAATTATCACTTTATGCAAATGAAAGCTCATTTGCATCTGTGAATATTTAACTATTACCAACAGGTCTTTGATCTTGGAAGAAAAATATGTATAGCACATAATCATCGCCTTATGAAACATGAAATCAATATAATTCCCCCCTCCTGCTTTTACCTTAAAGTTCTCCCACACTTGGGTTTGATGTCTGAATTTCCTTGGCTGAGACTCCAGCTATGGAACTGCTTCCCCTGGGATGTTTGCTGGGGTCCTTGAGTGGCTGTTGGGTTGTAAGGGTCTCTCTATTCAGGTCAATCTGCCTTTGATCACTGGAAGCCCTCTTTAATTTTGCCTCTGCACTGTTTCCTTTTGTTTCTTTTCCTCTTTTTTTTTTTGGTTTGGTGCAGATGTTGCAACCCATCTCCTCTGGGTATAATGCCCAGCGTAGCAAAATGTTTTACATCCATGTGGAGTGTCCCAGATACTGCCACAAGGCAGGTGCCTTGTAAATTAATTTTAAAATAAAGGAATTAATCCAAACCTTTTGCATGATTAAAACATGGCACAAGTTCTCTCTCTCTCCCCCTCCCTCCCTGCCCCCTTTCAAGCTACACTTTGGGAGGCCCTGATTTTATATATTTATTACATTTCTTTTTGCTAGCTTTCATAGTGTGGTTCTAATGGTTTTGGGAGCCACTTCAAAGGGATGGGGAAGTAGGGAAAAATAAATAAACGCAAAATGACAACTGCAGTATTATTATCACCTTAGAAAAAGGACTGAATGAACACAGGACGTTACAGAAACTGGTGCAGGGCAACAAGAAAAGGTGTGAGATGGGAGCTAGGCAAGCTCCACCATACCACAAACTCCTTCTCAGCCTTTCCCAACCTGGTACCGTGAAGGTTTCTTGAACTCCAGCTCCCATCAGTACCACCAATGCAATCAATGATCCGCGATGCTGGAAACTGTCTCCCAAACACTGGAGAGCCCCAAGTTGGGGAAGGCTGCTCTGGATGGACAGGCAGAACAAACCAAACCTCATGTGAAGCCCCATCCACGGACACGCAGGGACATAAAGTATGGTGCTCGGAAATGGGCCTCCTGACTGCAGTGAGAGCTGCCTGCTAGTGAAGGCCCTGTGCAGAAGCCCAGAGCAAAGCAGGAGGAGACACACTTTAGGTGTCTGTATGAACAGTGCAAACTTCTGCAGATACAGCTGCACACAGCAAAGTTTCCATGAAAACCAGCAGCCTGCCTGATCCAAGTTCCAAGTCACATGTCTACACACTTGCAAGGCTCTGCTCCTGCAGATATTTACACTGTATAAGCAGGACCAAGGGGCACTGGCAGGGTGCTAAGGGAACAGGGAGAAAGAACCAATGTTACCCAGTAGCTAGAGCACTGGACTGGAACTCAGGAGATGCAAGTTGCAGTCCTCGCTTGGTCATGAATCTCACTGAGCCACTGACTCTCAGCCTAACATACCTTACAGGCTGTAGTGAGGACTGCTCTGCCCAACTATGGGACTATATACATCTTGGCATGCCCACCGGTGCCACTGTGAGGATCGGTGACAGAAAAAGCAGATGCGGAGATTACTCTGAATTCTAAAATCTGGAAAGAAAACAATTGTTTTAAATGCAAGGTGGACTTGAAAGCACTGAATTGTATATCATACTCAGAAATAAAACAGAAATTAAATGGTGTTGTCTTTCCAATGGTTTGAATATTTTCAGATTCAGTCCCTTTTCACTGATTATGTTACATCAAAGCAACAGCTAAGAGATATGAAAGATGTTGAAAGGTTAATAAGGTAAAAAGAACATTTATTCTCTAGTTTTAACAAATTACTTTTAAAATATGAAATAGAATCAGAACAGCTTAAAGATAACTTGATTAAGTGGGCAGAAAATATTGGGGAAATATTCCAACGGAAATATGGGAAAACTTCTTGAGCAAGAGACTTCATTCTTCATTAAATATTTCAGTCTGAGAAAATCTGAAGGAAATAATGACAAGAAAGCATATCTCAACAGTCAGAATACATAAACGAATAGGAAATGCATAATTAATCACCTGAAACATCAGAAACAAATAGGAGATTTTATCATACATGCTGGGAACAGCCATTGGCAAAAATATTTTGGAGAATGATCAACAGAACGATGGGAAAATGTGGAGGCATAAAATTCCATCCAACCCCTTCTTTTAGCTTCTTAATTATATGAATGGATTTGTTAGTCAGCAGCATGCAGAACTGTCCATTTAGATGTTTGTTGTAGCAAAAATACTTTATGAAAAAGTGGGAACTTTGAACATTTTATTGGATAAAATATTGGATGTTGTTATTATGACAAAGCTAGTACATTATATTTCAGAATTCCAGCAAAGTGATGAATCAGGCATACTATACTGATTTTGTAGAATTATGATAGACCTTAAAACAATCAAATCACATAAGCATGGATAGGGTGTCAGTGAGCAAGCTCTGTGGCCTTCCTTGGTATCCCTGGCCTTCTCCATCAGAGATAAGACTGAACTGGCAGGCATGCAATATGGCTTAAATCATAGTGCCCTATTTCCCAGAAGTGTTGAAGCAACACTAAGATGATGTCATCCTTCTCCAATCCAGTTCCCCTGTTGGCTGGGAATTATGGGTACTGCAGTCCAACATATTTGAAAGGTATCAAGTTGGGGAAAGCTGACATATACGAAGCCTACTCAAAGAGTGCTACAAAAATAGAGAAGTTGTTGTCATTAAGATTTCAATATATGGTTACACCTTATAGCCAGCCAATCCTTTGTTAGGGTTATTGATGAGTCGTAGACCAGAATGTTTGACTGATAGGAAGCAGCTGGGAGAAAGTGGTCTGATACTCTCTTGGGTGTTCTGAAGCAAAGAGCTATCAGAGTTTAGGAAAGATGATGGACATATGCTCAGTAAAGAAACAGGTATTATAAGAGGCCTACATGAAGAAACATCAGTCTGCCATTTGGAGCGTCACATAATTAAGGTGAAGAAGGGTTGTGCTGCTGACCCTGCTGTGACAGCACTTGCCTCTTTTGTCCCCCATCCGATGTTTGTGTGTTGAGTGCAGGCATCAGAAGGGGCGAAGCCTGTCCACATCTGACTGTACAGGGTTCCAGATCATGGCTGCAAGACAAGCAATGCTACATGGCTACCATGGTTCATGGTTTTCTTTAGCGTAATCTACCCAACAGATGACCATGCGGTTTCTACATGATCATGGTTTCCATCGTCCCTGATCAATCTCACTTCTGGCATGTATCCCATCAGCCACTCTGCTCAAGGGTCACTCTCTAGGTGCGTTGCCCTCTACTTCTGTCACCGGTCCACGTGTAGAGACTGCACAACTGAATTTGCTCCTGTAATTGCCACTCTTTTGAGAGGACTCCAACAGTTGAAGACCAAGACCATGGAAACTGTGGTCATGTATTTAGACAACAAATCAAGCAATGGTGGCATAAAGAAATTATAGAACAAACTGTTGTTTGTTATTGTGGTTTCTAAAGACCAAGGTGAAATACCACGACTGGGTTCAGACAACAAGATAGACCAACAGTGGTAAAAAGCCACCATGACTTGTGTTGTTTGAACCCATGTATCAGGCTATAGGTGCAGATTCCCCTGTGTCAGATGTTGGATGGTGGAGGTGTGCCCCAAGTCAGGGATAGAGAGCCCATGACCTTAGGGGAGCAGCCCACAGGAAGGCCACCAGCTCCACTTAATCATTCACGCATTCAATGTGCAACATGGGCTAGAGAAAGGAGAAAGAGAAGAGCTGTGAGCTGCCTGAAGGGCCTCCTTTGGAGGTCTGGTGTGAGGTGGGAGATCCAATGCCTTAGAGATAGGTCAGCCAGTTATGCATTGCCAAAAGAGGAAGAAACACTGTGCAAAAAGGGGAAAAAATAAAGCAACCCCAAAAACAGAAAAAAGGGAACATCAGTTTGCATAACATCAGGCTATTGTGTATATTTAGAAACAACAGCTATCACTTACCTAGAAATACAGAGCATCTCACCATAGTAAGGAAGACTAGCCCAACAGCCTGGGTGCCTGCTCGGCTGCTTTGCTACCCAAGTACCATCTTCCAATCAGCAATTCCAAGACGCCTGCGCTCCCTTCTTCGCATTCTCCAGCTTTAAAGGAGATTTTACAGGGCATACTGTCAAATGGCACACGCCTTCCAATAGAGGACTGTGCTCTGACAAGCCTTCAAACAGAGGACTGTCCTCTAGAGGTGCGGCTAGGTGATTTTAGAAACTCCACTTAATGATCTGGGGGACGCTTTGGATGATCGTGCATATTGCCTGAGCTCCAACATAACATCTCCTTTGCCCGTGTCCCCTGCAACTGTTTCTACATTCCTTGCACATTGAAATAATGGACAACCCCGATTTACACCCCCCTATGTATTAAAATACAAACATAATGGACAATCCTGATACATGCACACACATTCACTGTGCACGTTCTCATTTTAAACTCGCTCAGTTCTTGGCACCATGATGAATGAACACCGACTCAAATGGAGTCTGTATCTGCTGCCCTGAGCACTGGCCGTTCTCTGAGCAGTCACGGGGCTGGGGTGGCTACACGGTAGGGCCCTAGACGCTGGCCCAGATGTGCAGCCCTGACCCAGCTGCATCACCACTTATATGAGGGCCTGCCGTTTCCCTTTGCTTATGCATCTCTAAGGTCGCCTTGTCTCTCCAATCCTTTATTTCATCCAGAGGATGTGCAGGTAGCCCAGTCCCTGGAAGTTCTCACCCTTTGGAGAAACAGTTCCAATACAGCGAGAAAAGTAATGTGCAGCTTTAAGAGCAAAGTATCAACATGTCAACTTTTCTGATTCAAAATGTGTTGTTGCGACATGTCAAGTTGTCTCTGCCTTATTGTAACCCTGCGAATGAATGCCCACCAAAATGCCCCGTTGTTCACGATCCTGCTCAGCTCTTGTAAACTCCAGGCTGTGGCTTCCGTTATGGATTTAATCCATCTCCTGTTTGGTCTCCCTATTCTTCTTCTGACTTGGACTTTCCCTTGCATGATGGTCTTCTCCAGGGAGTCTTGCCTTCTCCTGATCTGCCCAAAGTATGACAACTTCAGTTTTGTCAAATTCTTCTGTTTTCTTGATGTTCACTTGCAGTCCTGCTTTTGCATGTTCTTTCACTTTCATTAGGAGTCATGCCCATTCATTGGTGCTTTCTACCAGTTATATGGTACCATCTACATATCTTAATTATTAATGTTATCTTTTCACAATTTTCATTCCTTCTTCCTCCAATCCTAATTTGACTTTCTTCAGGATATGTTCAGTGTACAGATAGAAAATATAATGGTGTATTTTATCTTGCTACGTGGAGCTTTTACTCATTCTGCTTCTCTGTACACTGTTCCTACAGAAGCTTCATGGCCATGGTACAGGTAACACACAAGGTTAATCAAGTGCTGAGAGCAACCCATTCCTTTTAGAACCACCCATAGCCACTTATAGCTTTGCTGTAGTACATAAAACATAGGCTGATCTTCTGAAATTCTTTGGTGCACTCCAGTATGCAACACGTATTTATTTGATTAATTCCGTTTCTATACCGCCCCATAATACAAAGGTTCTCTGGATGGCTTACAATACTAGAACATAAAAATTGAACACTTCCAGTCTCATGGGCCATTGTTTTGTTTTCCATATTTGATGGAATATTCTTGTTAGAATTTGGACCAATTCAGTCTCTGCAGCTTGGAATAATTCTATGGAGACTCTACATGTATTCTGGATGTTTTATGGCTTCCAAGTGCTTTCAGAGCAGCTTACATTGTGCTTTCTAAAACTGCAGGTTCTTCCTCATAGGATTCCTCTTCAAAGGACTCTGTCATCTTTTTATCACTTTAATACAGTACTCCATGTATTGTTTCCACCTTTTCTTTATTTCTTCTGGTCAGAATGTAAGTTCCCATTCTGATCCTCCAGGATTCCTAATTTTCCCTTTGATTTTCCCTTTGATTTCTTGGATCTTTGGAAAGAAAACTCTAGTTTTTCCTCTTTCATTGTTCTCTTCTATTTCTTTGCATTAGCCATTTTTGACTCTATGTGATAGCTGCTGAAAAGTTGCATTTGGGAGTTTGACCCTATTTCTGTCATTGAATATTAAACAAAATTTTTGAAATGGACACTGCCAACATTCTTGCTGAATTATGAAGGGGAAAATATCAACATGATATAGTAAGTAAAAGGTTGGGTGAAGACCAGCATTTCTGTGATTCCCCAGTCTCCCCCACGCTGAGGCTTTGGGACAGCATCAGCTCCAAATACATACAGTTAAACGATAATTACAGACTCAGTATTTAACAGTTTTTAACATCCATCTTGTTCTTGTTTGTCTCCAGCAACTGAAAGCAAGGCTGAATAAAATGCTGCCTGGAAAAAAATGCTTAGCTCCACTACGGAGACTGAGAGAGCACGCCCTTTGCTGGGGAACACGGGCAGGAAACTGTGGCTGCCTTTCTGTCCTGCTCGGGGCTCCCATTGGATGGCCACCGGGGGAGCCGACTGCTGGACTAGGCCGCCTGGGCCTGATCCCGCAGGGACCGTGTTCTCGTCTTCTGTCCTCATCTCAGTGAAGGCTGATTCACCTGCACATTCATCACTCATCTCATCACTTCATTACTTGGCACTTAATGACTCACCACTGAATGTGTGAACAGACTTAACGAGCTGCATTTGATGAGAGTGTCCCTCTTCTGCCTGATTTCTGTCAGCAAGAGGATCTTGGTGACTCCTGACGGTCACATGGCAACGGAGTCCTCCCCTCAAGCCCAAATGGCTCTTTCAGAATAACCCTTTCGTTACCAGTGGGAAACCGGCAGACTTTCCTTACAAAAGAAACTCATAAAGGACAATGACACTCCTTCTCTGTGTGTGCGTGTATCATGTGTGTCGATTGGCATACATATTACACCCCTTTTGCAGCCTCAGACAGAGTAAATAGACATGCCCCAATCAGCATCAGCTGAGGGCCACCCACATGCATGTGTGCAAATGTTGCACACCCCCTGCAACATTTACACATCTCTACTCCCTGCCTGTTGAGATTTGGGGATTGCTCCAGGGTGCAAACACCACCAAGACGGTTGCTTATCCAGCCATTCTAGCAGCGAGGAAACACTGTCTGTAGAAACCAGAGAGCAGCAGCCTTGCCTTCCAAACAACCGCCCCCAGCACACACCTGTGGGGAAGGTGGGTGGGGTCCTGCCATTCTGAGGAGGGGACCTATCAAGCAGCCAAGAGCCCTGCAGCGCTAGGGCACCAGGCAGCGGCCCCTTGAGGGAGCGAGCACCTAATGGCATTGGTGCCTGAGGCAGAAAAGCCCACAAGCACCTCCCCACTTGCTAGCCATAAAAATCCAATAATCATAAAATGATGAAGAATTGGCTGCCTTTTCAGAACACCCAGCAGTAGCCGTGTCACTCAGCTGCATGAGAGGCCAGTCCTGCAAAGAGGCATTAAAAATAAATTTAAGAATGCAATGCAATGTCCCAGTGGGATCATGCGTTTCACCCCACACAAATGGTGGCTTCCTTGGGCCTGTCACAACTGGGCAGCTTGCATGACAAGCTCGACCTGTGGTGCTGGGGCTCTTTTGCCTCAACTCAATTACCATCTGAGGTGTGGTCATCAGACAGAGTACACAGGCAGATGATCCAGCCAGCCTGGATTTCCACAACCTATGAATTTCTTTCGCCTTCAGACTGAAGGCACTCAGTGCGTACAGCCAAGCACCAAGCTTCTCTCCCACTGTTGTTCTTAATTTCTTCTCAGTACCAGCAAGCAAACTTTTGTGGGTGTTCAAAGCAATTCAATTTTACTTATATAAAGTAAATTTATATTTACTTATATAAATTTGATTGTGTGTGCACGCTTGCATGTGTGTGTGTGTGTGTGTGCGCGCACGCACACCCAGCCAGTATTGCTGTGAGTACATCTGCCCAGGTATTAAGATCTGTTGTGAGGTTGCCCACAGAGCCCCACCACTGGGGACTGTGTATTATGCAGAGATGCTAAAGAGGACCTTTTTGGTGGCAGCTCCCTGGCTACAGAATAACTTCTCAGAGGTCCAGTTGGTGCCAGTACTGGCTTCATTTCAGCCTGAAGTCCAAACCTCATTTTTACCCATGTTCTTCAGGTTCAGTGACCAAGCTGCAGTGTGCCAACCCATTACTGACTGCACACATAAGTGCGTTAACACACTCACTCATGCTGCTGTTGGGGTTTTGCTGTGGTTTTATGAATGTATGTTAATTTTTGTAGTGACTGCATTCTGCCCTGAGATGCTCAGGAAAATCCTAAGTGGACCTCAAGCCACTGCTTACTCACCCCAGAAGAGCTTCAGATCTCTCTGCCCGTTTTTTTGCCCCACACCCTCTGCAGTGTCTGGCAGTAGCAGTCTATTCTTCTTCTCTGTGTGCCTAGATCTGTCTTTTCCAGCCTCATGTCCTTCAGATGCTTGGGACTGCCACTCCCATCATCCCTGACCATTGGCCATGCTAGCTGCAATTCAAACATCTGGAAGGCACCAGAAGTCCAAGGCTGGTCTAGATTCTAGGCCTGTTCCATGTTTGTCCTGAGTGCAATTGTGCTTCCTATCCTATGCTCCCCTGCAACCTCTGTACAGGTGCAGGCCACCTTTGGTAGTGGAGGTAGCACAAAGCCATCAGGACGAGTCACTTTTTACCTCCATGAATTTGTCTAATCCCCTTTTAGAGCTGTCCATATTGGTGGACTTCACTGCATCTGATGGAAGCCAACTGTGTGGTTTAATGATGCACTGTCATTTGTCTGTCCTCCTAGGGAATTATCTAATGTTTTCACACAAAGAGCAGCATGGCTTATTATGAGTATTCTGTGACACATAGACACTTGTGTGAATGATCTGGCTGTGCTTGTGTTTAATCAGCTGATAGATATATGGCGACTAGGTTGTATTGATGAAGAAGCTACTGCAGATTGTTTTAGTTAGTATTATCTTCCGCATCTGAGGAAAGGTTGCAATATCTAATTTAGCAAAAAGGCATGGAAGGGGAGATATGATTGAGGTTTTCAAGATTCTGTATGGAATGGAGAAAGTGGATAGGGAGACATTCCCCCTGCCCCTCATAACACTAGAGCCCAAGGGAGTCACCCCTTTGAGCTAATTGGCAGAAAATTCAGAACAGATAAAAACAAGGACTTAATACATCGCAGAGTTAAATGGTGGAATTCACTTGCAGGAGATGTCGTGATGGCCAGCAATCTGGAGGGGGTTGGATAAATTCATAGAGCAGAATGTAATTCAGGGTCACTGACCCTAAATAAATAGATAAATAAGTACAATAGTTCTGATGACTACATGCTACCAGTATCAGAGGCATCATGCCTAGGTACACCCGTTGCTGGGTATATGGGTAGGAGGGAGGTCTTGCATTCACATCCTGCTTGTGAATGCAGGAGCGCATCTAGACCTGCAGGCATCTGGTTGGCCACTGTGTGAACAGGTGGTTGGACTAGGTGAGGTCCAGCTGGGCTCCTCTTAGGTTTGTTTATTGCATTTCTATATTGTTCAACAGCAGAATCTTTCCAGGTGGTTCAAACAGGAAAGTCACTCCCTGGTTGGCTCTTATGCCCACTTTTTAAAAGAATCGTATCATCATGTAAAGGGATGAGGTGGCGCAGTGGGTTAAACTGCTGAGCTGCTGGGCTGGTTGATCAAAAGGTTGTCAGTTCAAATCCACACACGGAGTGAGCTCCCATGCTCTGTCCCAGCTCCTGCCAACTTTGCAGTTTGAAAGGCAAGTGCAAATGCAAGTAGATAAAAAGGTACCACTTCGGTGGGCAGGTAAGAGCATTCCATGCACCTCGGTGCTTAGCCATGCCAGCCACATGACCATGGAGACTGTCTGCGGACGAACGCTGTCTCCCTCGGCTAGGAAACGGAGATGAGCACTGCCCCCAAGAGTCAGACAGAACTGGACTCAACGTCAAGGGGAAACCTTTACCTTTTATCATCATATATACTAATGACACCCTCAGCTCCTGATCTGTGGACTTTAAAGAAACATTTGCATGTATGAAGGATGTATTAGTAAGTTTGGGAGCAACCCTAAGTTGCAGCACTACCTTTCCCTACACAAATGCACACCCCAAAGACAGGGATCCAAAAATAAGAACAATGTTAGTTGGCCACAAAATGGTGTGTATCTGTCAAAGGAAGTGGGAAATGAGCAGAGAAGGAATGGATGAAATATCCTGCTCAAAAGCACTCCATACTGTGATTTTGTGTGGGTCCACTGTCATTGTGAAGTCCATTTTATTTCATTTATTGCATTTCTGTACCAATGCAATAGCCAAAGATCTCTGGGCAGTTTACAGAAATTAAAAACCTTTCAAATACAGTATTATACATAATATGGAAAAGATTTACATACAAGTATATAAACAGATGGCACATATAGATAAATACATGCCAAAGTATTTTAAATAACAAACATTATTAAAACCCGGGATCTGTTTTAAATCCCATTTTACGCTGCCAAATGCCTGAGGGGAAGAAAAAAGCCTTAACCCGGCTTCACTAGGAAAAGCACCAGGGAGGTCCTATTGGGAGAGGTCACCTTGAAGAAGTCCCTCTGCCTTGCTGCCTACTTCCAAACCTCCTTTGGAGAAGGCATCTGTCGGAGAGCCTTAGATGATGACCACCATTTCATGCTGGAAGGTATGCTCCATTAGATATTGCAGTACTGGGCCTGTATAGATTAAAGACTTTATAGGTTAAATCCAACACCTTGAATCAGGTTCAGAAGCATATAGGCAGTCAGTGCAAGTGGAACAGGATCGGTGTTATATGCTTGTATCTTCTTGCCCCTTTGAGCAACCTGGATGCCACATTTTGCATGAACTGCAGCTTCTAAACTGCCTTCAAAGACAGCCCCATGCAAAATACATGGCAGTAGTCTAACTTAGAAGTTACCAGAGCCTAGAATTTACTGAAACTGATTGTTTGACCATGAACCCTTTGAACTAGAAGCTTCAAACTTTGTGCAATGTTCCAAAAGCAGGCGTATGCTATTGATAGTCGGTCTGCACATCAAGATAGAGAGGAAGACATTCACTCCAAGTTTCATAAGTTCCCAGATAAATTGGGATGGTCTTTGCCTACCCTGAGAGTTTCTGTAGCAGGAAGGAGGAAGTTATGCCTCCCAGAAGCCGCGCACTCTCTGTGATTAAGTGCAAGGGAGGAAAGTGCAGATATACCAAATTTATGATTGTGCAATGGCAATGGCACCTTGTACAATGGCAGAATCAGTCGCTGCCACCATCCTTTTGACACACGCCATCCACAGCTAGGTACATACACTCTCCCCATGACCAGATGTGGGTGACGAGCAACATTTGTACAACACTGAACAAAGACATTTGCCTTGACATTCCTGCTGAATATTTGGCATTGCTGTGTTGCTTAAGCTAATTAAAAAATCCTTTTCTAAATGAAAAAGACTTTGCATATTTCCATCAGTCAGCAATCTATTAGTCATTCTTGACCATCTGTTATTTAAAGAGAATATGACAGGATGATTGTTATTTTTTTAACATGGCAAATTGAAAAATGTGACTTTTTGATCTGTATTTTAATTACAACCCTCTTCTGCTTGAATCTCTCTTGCACTTTCTTCGCAGCAAAGGATTGGGCTATAGAAATAAAACTGTGACTCCCTCCTTGGCCCCTTCAGAATACTTTGGGTAGTCTTTAAGCTTCTTTTCCCCATTCCATCTGTCCGCCGTGTGGTGAAGAGGCTTTCAGTGCAACTCCATTCCTGTAGCTGCAAAGCAATGGAAGGACCTTGTCTTCATGAAATGCGGCATTTCTTTGGTTATTTCACAGGTCAGGGTACCAGATCAACATTTGCAGAATTAAGACTGCTCCAGAGTGCTTTGTTCTGTGGCTCGAAAAGAGTACAAGTTGGGATTGTAACAAAACGTTACTGTATTGAGTGCTTCTGTTCAAGCTTTTCCATGCCATTCCCTTCCCCATTTTCTGCCACCATCTGCAACCCCAGTCAGATAGCATTTCATGGCCTCTGAGCATACTCAGGTTTTGTGTTGCTTTGGGGAGTTTACCGTACTGTTGTCTTTTTCCTCTCTAAAGTTTCCTACTCCTAAAATGAATACTAACCTAGAACTTCCCCTAAGTTCATGGATCCCTCACTCTTTTGCATGGTGGCACCTTTTAGCGACACTCGGCACTCGGACTGAACATCAGACTTTGAGGGAATGATAGAGCCTGCTGGATGAACAAAGGGTACATCTAGCCCACCATGCGCTTTCCAACAGTGCACAGCCACATGCTTCTGGGAAGTTCATAACATGGATTGAAAGACACCTCCCTGAAGTTCATCCTGAGCACCTGGCACTCCATGCCATTCCACAAGGAGATTCCATGCAGAAAACATGGCTAACAGCCACCAATAGACCCTTGATTGTAGTGAGAGCCAGTGAGGTGTAGCATGGTCATCTCCAGTGTCTTCAGACACAAAACCACCCATATGTATCATAGGAGCAACCATCTCTGTTACATTTTTCTGTGTAGGGCCATCTTTGAATGGGATTATACACAGTTCACCCCATTCAGCATGATTTCCTGGCCGGCTGTGCAGCACTTTCAAGAGGTCAGAAGGGCTACCACAACCACATGTGAAGTTGTCCAGCTGTCTAGTTGCATGTATCTAACTGCGAATCCAACTCATTGTGGTAGAAATACTTGTCCATGTTGCAGTACCATAGAATCAATGCAGGGCTCAGGTCACCCATCTATATTTTAACCAGGCTTGTCCCTGTTTAACTTCCAAAATTAGGAAGGATCCCACTGTGTATTTTTTCTAATCCTCTACCTATTGGGAGGTTTTAACAGGAAATGAGGAAAGAGAATGGAGGAAGACATCGACATCAACAGGTTTGGCAGCATCATTTTTCCCTTGTAATGTGTAGTTCATCTGCTCCCATTTTCTTCCTCTTTGTCCTCCCTTCCCCGTTCCCCACTATTTCCTCCCTGTCCTCTCTGCCAAAAATTGAGTGAAAAGTACATGGTGGTCACAGGCACAGTCCAGCACGGTCCAGCTGTGAGTTATGATAACCAGCTAGTGGAAATTCAGTGATGCAGAGGACAGTATAAGGATGCTAATCTTCAAATGCCCACTAAGCTGCATCTCAGCCTCATCTATTAGAAAAGTAGGACAACATGGTAGGGGAGAGGAAGGTACACCATTTTGTACTTCTTGGAAGAAGGGTGGAATACAAGGGGCAACCCCTGGAGGGATTTGGGGACCATGAAGGGAAATAAGATTTTTGTTCCACCAGTTGTTCCTGTTCTACTGATGGACAGCTAGTGTTAGATGCCACTCAGGAGAAATAATAAAATCATGAATCTGCCTCCCATGATTTTGCATAATGCTGTTCCAAATTGTATTTTACTGAACTGTGTACTTTGGAACTGGGGGCAATCTTTTAAGAATAGGGCCAGAGAACATCTGGGAAATGACATGCATATCTATTTTTTACAACCCCATCTCCCATATTGTTGCTGCACGATGGATTTCCCTTGACAACATCAAACCAGGGAAAAAGAGATTTTGCATGGTGAGCACTTAGATTTTTGGACTGCCTTATAGGTCCAGATTAAATATTGAAAACATTTACCCTTCAGATTACAAGAAATGAGAAGGAGAGAGGAAAGGAGCAAGGGTAGAGAGAGACAGCAGTTCAAATTTCGGCTATGTTGACCTCAGCTTCAGTTCGTGGATGGTCACCGCTGCTTGTTGCGATGCGATTCTTGCCTGCACTACGTCGTTAAATCTGACTGCATATGACAGAATGGTTTAAAAGTGGCTGGAACTGGTCATGTGACATGTTTTTGTCCAAGTTGTACCGTCATGTGACAGCCTATAGTAGATTGATGAAATTAAGGACAGATGGCTACTGCGTTGTTATTCTTTGAACTGACAGCTGCTGGTGTAAAAATACATTAAATTCAATTTCATGTAAGTTAGACTTTTATATTAAAATGGTTAAGTAATTTTAAAGGTTCCAGGATAAATAATAATACAAAAACACCCAGGGTTAGCATTGTGAGCACATATAATTCTCTACCTTTTCTGTACCCACTGAAAACAACCCAGAGCTCATGAAATCTTTGCCCAAGTTGTCCCAGCAATGACCTTCTGATTCAGAAGCACAGCTCCTCCCCAGAGAAGAAGTTGGTACCTTGGTAGCTACATCTGCATTGTTAAGTGAGTGATAATGGGGTCTGATCTGTAGGATAGACCCAAACTGGGTCACCACACTCTTCTCCCCATAGAAGAGTTGGTTCATTACAATAAGGTGATAAACTGATTCTTGTGTTTGTTTTCTTTTAAACTCAAATGGGGAAAGTTGGAATGCTGAAAATGGGATGATGATACTGCAACTAAAAGGGACAGGAATGCTTCCAAATACAGAGTAATGTTCAGGATCACCTGGAACAAATGAAATGAACATCACGTCAGGGCAAAATAAGAAGCCGGTTTGGGTGGGCATCGCTGCTGTTTTCAAGATGCCACATTCTTTTCGATAAGAAAACAATGTTGTTGTTTTTCCAAAGAATTAGCCAACGGCTTCTCTTTTTATTTACAATTCTCGGCGGAGCACTTTAAAGTCTTCTGTGTTTGTATCACTTAAAGTGCAGCTATTTTAGGTCAGCGTAAATAAGTCATGTGTGCCGTCAGCCTTGTACAAGTGCTTTCAGCTGCTTAATAATACATGCGCTTGTCCATTATAGGGGCTACATGGCTATGTGTTGGATGTGGAAGCAGTCATGCAAAGACGGGGGCTTTGGGATATCTGCCTAATGCTTTTGGGGACGGAATGGGCAGCTAGACTTCTGATGACCTCCAGCATGGGAGAGGCTAAGCCTACTTCCGATCGCAGAGCACATTCAATAATTCATAGAGAATTACTATATGTAAAGACGGCCTTCCTGCCAGCTTCTTCTGCAGCTGCAGGCACAGCCGGTAAATGTACCGTTGATGCTTATTTCTTTGATTAAGGACCAGTTCATCCAGTGGAGGTGTGGATTCAACCCAGGCTCTTGGTGGTGTCCTCACACTGAACCAGTGGATTGCGCAAATGCTTAACCAGAGCAACAGAATGCCATTTTCCACACTGCCACTCAAGCTGCTTTAGTACAATTTTGGGTGGCATTCGTCCATCGCAGGTACATTCCAGGGAAGACTGCAGTTGAATTTACAGTTTTAATAAAATAGAACAGTAGTCTGAAATAGCCAGAATTCTTAGTCTGCAGGCCTGTAGCCAGCATAAGGGGGTTTTTTGGTGGGGGCTTCTCCCCTAACATTGGAGGAATGTTTATCCAGTCTGCAGAGTCTTCAAAAATAAAATCGCACACTGTTTTTATTTAACCCTCATTTCTACAACTGTACTACATCCGCAATCCATTAAAAACATTTTATTAAGCAACTTCAACAGTTGCTGCAGATTTTGTCACCAACTCTCCCCCCTCACCCAAGAACAACCCATGAGTAGAAAATCAAATTAGCTACAACAGGAATATAATCATCATATTATCACAGAGTTGGAAGGGGCCATTGAAGCCATGGAGCCCAATCCAAGAACCAGTTTAAAGCATTCCTGTCAGCAGGCTACCCGCTTTGATGCTGCTTCCCTAAACTGTTAATTTCAGTGTCTGACTGTTCTGACCCTGAGGACATTTTTCCTGAGATTCAACTGAAATCTGCCTTCCTGCATTTTCAGCCTGTTATTTCATGTCCCACTGTCTTGGATGACAGAGAACAGGTTGCGGCCTTCTTCAGTGTGACAGTCGATATCATAGCCTCCCTCATCCGCTCTTCTCAAAGCTAAACATGCCCAGTTCCTTCAATCCTTTCTCATAGCTTCAAGTCCCAGATTGTCTTTGTTGCCCTTTTCTGAACTTGCTCCAATTTATCTGAATGCTGCTCAAAGTGTGGCATCCAGAACTGGACACAGTATTTGAGGTGAGGTCTGACCAGCACAGAGCAGGGTAGAACAATTATGTGCCTAGATTTTGCAACTGTACTTCTGTTGATGAAACTTAAAATCGCATTTGCCTTTTTGGCTGCCACAGCATACCGCTGACTCAGGTAGCTTGTTACTGACTACAACTCTAAGATCATCTTTATACATACTATAGTCAAGCCAGGTATTCCTGTGCATTTTATTTCTTTTGCAAACATGAACAACTTTGCAGTTGCTTCTGTTAAATTGAATTCTGTTATTTTCTACGGTGTTCTAATCCATCCAGATTGTTTTATTCTAGTCTTCACTCAGCCATGAAGTTCACTGGGTGACTTTGGACCAGTGACTTACTCTCAGCATAACCTACCTCACAGGGTTGTTGTGAGGAGAGGAGAGGAGAGGAGAGGAGAGGAGAGGAGAGGAGAGGAGAGGAGAGGATTTTGTAAGTTGCATTGGGTTCTTTGCAGGAAAAAGGATGGGATATAAATATTACCAAATAAATGAATGAATGTTATTCCTAGGTTCAAATGTATTAGTAAGCCCACCCAATTGAGTGTCATATACAGATCTGATTCACATCCAGACCCGCAAACACACACACTTTCTTAAACTTCTGCTCCTGCTGAGATTTCCTGCCATGCGATCCTAATTTTCGGTGCTATGAGTTTATCAAAATTAGCTTTCCTGAAGTCAAAGGAAAATGTTTTTGAAGGGGTTTTGATGCAGATCCACATGATTCTTCTTGCATTGCATCAAAAGTGTTGTTGAAAACACTCCTATTTTGCATATCTTGCAACAGCTTTCCAACACAACACAGTCCATACATTTTAATGCTGCCTTGAGATCCAGGTTCTTTCACTGCAACAGTGACATTATTGGTTTTAAATGGTGCTGTTAGCATAATTTCAGTAGGAAAGGAAAAGCAGGGACTACTGGTTGCTATTGTTGTTGTTGCTAGTCGCGAAGTCGTGTCCAACCCATTGCGACCCCATGGACAACATTCCTCCAGGCCTTCCTGTCTTTCACCGTCCCCCAAGAGTCCACCCAAGCTCACACCAACTGCTTCAGTGACTCCATCTAGACACCTCATTCTCTGCCGTCCCCTTCTTCTTTTGCCATCTATTGTTCCCAGCATTAGGCTCTTCTCCAGGGAGTCCTTCCTTCTCATTAGGTGGCCAAAGTATTTGAGTTTCATCTTCAGGATCTGGCCTTCTAAAGAGCACTCAGGGTTGATCTCCTCTAGGACTGACCGGTTGGATCACCTTGCAGTCCAAGGGACTCGCAGGAGTCTCCTCCAGCACCACAATTCAAAGGCCTCAATTCTTTGGCACTCAGCCTTCCTTATGGTCCAGCTTTCACAGCCATACATTGTAACAGGGAAAACCATAGCCTTGACTATATGCACTTTTGTTGGCAGGGTGATGTCTCTGCTTTTTAGTATGCTGTCTAGATTTGCCATAGCTTTCCTCCCCAGGACCAAGCGTCTTTTAATTCCTTGGCTGCAGTCCCCGTCTGCAGTGATCTTGGAGCCCAGGAAAATAAAATCTCTCACTACCTCCATTTCTTCCCCATCTATTTGCCAGGAAGTGAGAGGACCGGATTCCATGATCTTAGTTTTCTTTATGTTAAGTTTCAAGCCAACTTTTGCACTCTCCTCCTTCACCCGCATCAAGAGACTCTTTGGTGCCTCTTCACTTTCTGCCATTAGAGTGTTATCATCTGCATATCTGAGGTTGTTGATATTTCTCCCAGCAATCTTAATTCCAACTAGTGATTCATCTAGCCCCGCCTTTCTCATGATGTGCTCTGCATATAAGTTAAATAGGCAGGGCGACAGTATACAGCCTTGCCAAACTCCTTTCTCAATTTTGAACCAATCAGTGGTTCCGTGTCCAGTTCTCACTGTTGCTTCTTGAACCGCATATAGGTTTCTCAAGAGAGAAATAAGATGGTCAGGTACTCCCATCTCTTTAAGAACTTGCCACAATTGGTTGTGATCCACACAATCAAAGGCTTTAGCATAGTCAATGAAGCAGAAGTAGATGTTTTTCTGGAACTTCCTAGCTTTCTCCATGATCCAGCGTATGTTGGCAATTTGGTCTTTAGTTCCTCTCCCTCCTCGAACTCCTGCCTGTACTTCTGGTAGTTCTCGGTCAACATACTTCTGGAGCCTAACTTTTAGGATTTTGAGCATAATTTGCTAGCATGTGAAATGAGTGCAATGTTGCAGTAGTTTGAACATTCTTTGGCATTGCCCTTCTTTGGGATCAGAATGTAAACTGACCTTTTCCAATCCTGTGGTCACTGTTGAGTTTTCCAAATTTGCTGGCATATTGAGTGTAGCACTTTTACTGCATTGTCTTTTAGGATTTTGAATAGCTCAGCTGGAATACTGTCACCTCCACTAGCTTTGTTGTTGCTCAGACTTCCTAAGGCCCATTTGACTTCACATTCCAGGATGTCTGGCTCAAGGTCAGTGACCACTTCATCGTGGTTATCGGGGGCGTAAAGCTCTTTCTTGTATAGTTCTTATTTATTTATTTATTTATTTATTTAAAACATTTCTATGCCGCCCCATCACAATAAGCCTCGGGGCGGCTCACAACATCAAAAAAAAAAAAAAAAAAAAACCATACATTAAAACCCCAATACAATAAAACCCCAGTACCATAAAACCTCAATAAAACCTCAGTAAAACCTCAGTGCATTCTCGGCTAAAAATTTTAAAAAAAATCTTCTGTGTAATCTTGCCACCTCTTCTTAATCTCTTCTGCCTCTGTTAGGTTCCTGCCATTTTGGTCCTTTATCATGCCCATCTTTGCATGAAACATTCCCTTCATATCTCCAATTTTCTAGAAGAGATCTCTGGTCCTCCCTATTCTATTGTTTTCTTCTTTTTCTTTGGACTGTTCATTTAAGAAGGCATTCTTATCTCTTCTAGCTGTTCTCTGGAATTCTGCATTCAATTGGGTGTGTCTCTTTCTCCCTTGCATTTTGCTTCTTTCCTCAGCTATTTGTAAAGCTTCCTCAGACAGCCATTTTGCTGTCTTGCATTTCTTTTTGTTTGGGATGGTTTTAGTTGCTACCTCTTGTACAATGTTGCGAACTTCCATCCATAGTTCTTCAGGCACTCTGTCTATCAGATCTAATTCCTTAAATCTATTTGTCACCTCTACTGTATATTCATCAGGGATATGATTTAGGTCATACCTGGGTGGCCTAGTGCTTTTCCCTACTTTCTTCAATTTAAGCCTAAATTTTGCAACGAGAAGCTCATGATCTGAGCCACAGTCAGTTCCTGGTCTAGTTTTTACTGACTGTATAGAGCTTCTCCATCTTTGGCTGCAGAGCACATAGTCAATCTGATTTCTGTGCTGACCGTCTGGTGATGTCCATGTGTAGAGTCATCTCTTGGGTTGTTGGAAAAGAGTGTTTGCTACGACCATCATATTCTCTTGACAAAATTCTACCAGCCTGTGCCCTGCTTCATTTTGTACTCCAAGGCCAAACTTGCCTGTTATTCCGGTTATCTTTTGGCTTCCTACTTTAGCATTCCAATCCCCCATGATGATAAGGACATCATTTTTTGGTGTTAATTCTAGAAGGTGTTGTAGGCCTTCATAGAATCGGTCAACTTCAGCCTCTTCAGCACCAGTGCTTGGGGCATAGACTTGGACTACTGTGATGTTGAATGGTTTGCTTTGGATTCAAACGGAGATCATTCTGTCATTTTGGAGATTGTATCCCAGTACTGCTTTTCCTACTCTTTTATTGACTATGAAGGCTACTCCATTTCTTCTGAGGGATTCTTGCCCACAGTAGTATACCTGATGGTCATCTGAATTAAATTCACCCATTCCTGTCCCTTTTAGTTCACTGATTCCTAAGATGTCAATGTTCAGTCTTGTCATCTCTTGTTTGACCACATCCAGCTTGCCTTGATTCATGGATCTTACATTCCAGGTTCCTGTGGAGGCTTTGACCCAGTCGCTTCATTCTTTCTGGTGCTACTAGTACTAGCCCTCTGCTCTTCCCAGTAGCATATTGGACACCTTCTGACCTGAGGGGCTTATCTTCCAGCATCATATCTTTTTGCCTTTTAATGCTGTCCATGGGGTTTTCATGGCAAAGATACTGGAGTGGGTTGCCATTTCCTTCTCCAGCGGATCACATTTTGTCAGAGCTCTCTGCTATGACCTGGCCGTCTTGGGTGGCCCTGCACAGCATAGCTCATAGCTTCCTTGAGCTACCCAAGCCCCTTCGCCACGACAAGGCAGTGATCCATGAAGGAAACTGGTTGCTGTTACATGATGGCAAATCATCTCTGACTTATGGTGACCTATGACTGAATCTCCTCCAAAATGTCCAGTCATTCACAACCCTGCTCAGGTTTTGTAAACTCAGGGCTGTGGCTTGCTTTGTGAAATTGATCCCTCTCCTAGTTGGTCTTCCCCTTGTGCTTCTGCCTCTGATTTTCCCTTGCCTGATTGTCTTCTGCAGTGATGCTCACCTTTCATGATGTGTCTGAAGTAATGGCAGCCTCCGTTGAATCAATATTGCTTCCAGGCTTGATTTGATCTAGGACTTGTACATCTTTCAGTCAGTCTGGCATTTTCACAAAGCTCTCCTCCAGCACCATGTTTTGAATGCATCAGTTTTTGGATGACAAACTGTTTTACAGTTTGAATGTAGCAACACTGAATTCTTCATCTGGATGTTATAACTGCATCTGAATCCTGGTTCTGGGCCCATGCCACACCCAGAATCTTTGGCTGAATCTGCACAGCTCACATCCATTTAGGAAATTAGCATCCTTTCTTGGTGTTTTTATTGCCACAGCAAGGAATAATCTGCATTTTTGCAATTCCTTAACCTCACAAAATATCACCCCTATCTTGCCAAGACATTCCCTATAACCTCATCACATCCCCTTGAGAATGAAGACGTGCTTACTGATACTAAATGCTAAGAAACACATGATACACAGGAACTGCAAGGGAAATACAGGTTTACCAGAACATCTGTTTACATATTACAAAAGTTACAAAACTCATATATAAGTGCATGTATTGTGCCTATATTACAGGACACATGAATTTTAACACCAGAGGCCCAACAAGCAGAGGATTTTTGATGAAAAGTTATTCAGGGCCAGGAAATTGGATAAAAACATAGACAGAAGAGAGTCAGAAGGGGTCTTCTGAACCATCTAGTCTGACCCTCAGTTCCAGCCAGCTCTGCTCATGACATGCCTACCATGTCTAAACTTTAAATACCTATTTTGAGTTTTATACATTGTTTTGATCCTGGGTTGATAGTCAGTATGGTGACTAAGATAACAGAGTGGCTTTAAGGGAGGAAACGGATGCAAAGGCAGAAAACTAGCATATTCAGAGGCAATCAGGTTTTTCGTGTGTGTGTGGACTCGGCCAGGGAAGGCCTTTTTCAGAGGAGCTAGTGTATGTTTCTCCTCAGGTCTTCATGGTATACATGGAAGAATACTTAGAAACAACTCCAAACCTGGCCTCGTTTTTCGTAAATCTGTTTTGTCCTGCCCTGTTCCTCAGGGGGTATAATGAGCTTCTGTCTTTTCAATCATTGAAAACCATGGAATCATAGAATAGTAGAAACAGAAGGGGCCGGAGGGCCATCGGGTTCAGCCCACTCTTCATCACATATGACTACACACTGTTTCAGCTCCAAGTTTCATCAGTTCTAACTGCTGCGCCATTTTCCACCACCACTCCTCATTCTTGGAATGAAAACAGTGTAAAACTTTAGGTTGCCCCATTAGCTTCGTTGAAACTGGCTATCCATATTTTAGGGCAATTAGAACAGAATGTGACAAACAATGTGAACAGAAATAATCCATGCATTGTATCGATTGATCTTTTTGTGTTGACATAACTTGGCAAAACCTGCAAGGCCTGACATGATATGAAAGGGAAAACTGGATACTTATATGTTTTCAAGAAAATATATATTTTAATTAAGATGTGCATGTTTTCTCTTCTTTATCAGATGTGCCTCAGTTCTCTTTTTTTGGCAGAAAAATAACACAGTGGTAGATAATTGTTTCAAGTACAAAAAGACTTTGGGGACAAAATGACACCTCTTTTTTAAGCAGGCATGTTTTAATATGCATTTGAGGCATTAAACATTTTGGGCTTCCTGGTAGAGGTGTGGGAGTGGAAAGGATTGTAAGTACAAGTGGTGGCTTGATGCCAAGGTTTATCAAAGCCCACTGGGGCAGAATCACCTCTTTGTCTTTGCTGAGATGGGAGTCATCAATTCCTCCTGTTCCATTAGAACTGTGAAAATGTCAAAGGAGAAAACAGACCCAAGGGTCCATGATCCAAGCAAAATGCCACTGTTTTGCCTTTCTAGCATCCCTGCAGACTTGAATACGTCCACCCAGGGGTGATTTTAACTGGTATGATACAGCCTAGATGCCCTACAGACTGTGTGGGTTTTAATTCCTTTTTTATTTGGTGTTCTCCATGAGTGGCACCCACAGGGCAGGGCTGCTGGGCAGAGATCCAGGGCTCTGTTCAGGGCAGGGCCTCCCAGAGGGTTTGTGGGACCCTGATGAGGACCCTCTAAGGTCCCTCATGAGCAATGTGGTGGACACCAGCTATGTGCAGGGAAACTGAGGCAGGGGCCAGTTTGCTGTGTGGAGTGCCCAGTGTAAAACTGTCCACATTGCTCTGCCCAGGCAGATTCCATGTTGGGGATCCATCAGAACCATGCTGAAAATACAACTGCCAATATCACAATGTCTAGATACAGACTTGTGTAGTACTTTATGATGTAAAGGACCCTGTGGAGCTGGAAGGTGCAGCAAAAGGCAACCAACATCATCAAAGGGGTGGAATGGTTCCCTTACGAGGAGGATTTTGCCCATGTGCAGACTTTTTATTTTAGGGGGAACTTGAATAGGGTGGACTGTTTCAACACAGGGTTTCCCAGGTGCTGAATGAGAGCTTTGTGAATTTCCTGGATTGAGAGGACAAACAAGTCCTCTCAATCCTAGAGCAAATCAAGGCAGAGTTTTCTCTAGAAGCAAAAATGACAAAACTGAGAGCACATCATGAAAGGGTAAAACTCCCTGGAGAATCCATCATGCCAAGGAAAGTTGAAGGCAGAAGAGGCAAAGGAAGACCAAATGTGAGACAGACTGAGTCCTGCCTTGGGGGTCATGATATGTACCAACCCAATCACTGAGGTCTTCTTCAGAAGCCCTTCTCCATATCCCTCCCACTAATGAAGTCAAGGGGAAAATGGCAAGGAGAAGGGCCTTTTCCGTAGCTACGCCCTGTTTGTGGAACTCACTTGCATCTGAGATCTGCTTGCTGTCGTCCTTCTATTCTTTTAGACACCAGTTATAAACATTTCTTCCTTGTAACCGTTTTGGTGAGTGTGTTGATTTGGTTTCACTGGTTTTATACTTGTTTATTCTGCCGCTGCTGCATTATGATTTTAGCTACCAGACAATTTTAATTTGATCTATTTATGTATACTTTTATTCTATTTTACTCAAGGATGTTTTAATGGTTATTGTTTATTCTTGTATCCCCCTTTTTATCTTTTTTACCTTTTATTTATTGATCTTTTACTGTTGGCCGTTTCTTCCTTATTATGTGAATAATAACCCTCTGTGAAAGACATTAGGAGAGTGAGTACCTGGAGGAGGGCCTTCTCTGCGGTGGCACACCATTTATGGAATGCGCTCCCCAGAGAGGTCTGCCTGGCGCCGTCGTTATTTGTTTTTCAGCGCCAGGCGAAGACCTTTTTATTCAAACAATATTTTAATAATTGTTAATATTATTTATTGGTTTTAATTTCTATAGCCAGGGTGAATCAAGATTTTATATTTTATATGTATTATTCTTTATTTATTATGTTGGAAGCTGTCCCGAGGCTTATGCAACTGGGATGGCATACAAAAACTCCAAATAAATAAATAATAAATAATAAAATTAATGTGTTGTTAAATGCATTGCTAACTGTATTATTTTAATTGCAGTTGAGCCGCCCAGGGAGCCTTACGGCCAAGGGGTGCAGCATATAAGTCAAATAAAGAAATAAATAAGCAAAGGAAGCCACAGCCCTGAATTTACAAGTTACGTGCCATGGAGGTCCCTCATTCATAGGGTCTCCAGAAGTTGGAAATGACTGAATGGCATGTAACAACAACAGGGGCCTTCCCTTCCCCATATGCCCTTTTCCCCAGCTGTAGCCTCCGCGACAGGGCAACCTGCATGATGCTCTCTGTGTTGCCTGCAAGACGGCAGGACAGGGACTCCAAAGCCTCCTATTCAATGTCAGGAAGCCACAGAGGTGTGTCCTAAGAGACTGCACTGTGAATCAAGAAGTCCCTTGGTCAAATCTCATGCTTCTCTTGAAGCCACATGGAGAGCCTGCCATTGCGACATGCAATCAGAGGAGAATGTTACGTAACTACTTTACAGAGCTGCCGTATGCGGGACTGAGATACAAGGGTCATGCATAAGCATCTAGCCCAGGATAAGTGGATGTGAAACCCTCCAGGTGGCTTCCCAGCCTACAGAACCAGCAGAGTCAATGGTGAACATAAGAAAAGTCCATCCAGTCCAACACCTTGGCTGACATTTTCGATGAGTTGACTGCTACTCCTCCAAGATCCCTTTCTTGCTCAATTCTTCTAAGGGATCATAGAATCGTAGAAGAGTAGCGTTGGAAGAGGCCATGAAGGCCATTGGGTCCAACCCACTGCTGTTGCAGGACACCACGTTACACCATCCCACTCAGATGGCTGTCCAGTTTCTCCTTGAATGTCTCCAGTGTGGGAGAGCCCACCACCTCTCTAGGCAGCTGTTCCACTGTTGCATTGCTCTGACAGTGAGGAAGCTTTTCCTGATGTCCAGCCTGAATCTGGGTTGTCACAACTTGAACTGATTATTCCGTGCCCTACACTCTGGCATCAGCAAGAAGAGATCTTGACCTTCCTTTTTGTGACACCCTTTGAAGGACTTATAGAGGGATCATTGCCCTCTTCCTCTGAATGTCACCCCTAAGATTCCCTTTCTTCATGACCACAGAGGAGCTGTCACCCAGGAGTTAAAAGCTGAACAACGTCTGAAGGGCCGCCATTCCCCACCCTTGAAGCAGCCCAATGCCACCTTTTCCTAGACTAGCCATGACTCTCCATGAAGCCATTCCCATTGTGTGGCCTGCAGAATGGCCAATGGAAAGGCAGAGAGGCTGCATCTTTTAGAGTTGTGTGGAAGGGGGACCTTGATACAGGGGCTGGCATCAAAAGCTGGCATGGATAGGTGCTCCTCAAGAGGCCAGCCCCTACCAGCAGTCCATTGACAATAGTCCCCTGAACTTGATCTCAGTCTTCCCCATTGCCACTGCCTCTTGCAACAGACCAGACAACAGCTGGCAAGGAGGTGGAGCAAACGCCACTACCCACTTGCTCACTAGCTGCCTGTCTGTCAGTCAAGCCGGGCAACAGTGAGGGAGAAGAACAATAGGTAAAGGTAAAGGTTTCCCCATGTCATTTAAGTCCAGTCCTATCTGACTCTTGGGGATGGTGCTCATCTCCTTTTCCTAGCTGAGGGAACCAGCATTTGTTCGCAGACAGTTTCCATGGTCATGTGGCCAGCATGGCTGAACACCGAGGTGCATGGAAAGCTGTTACCTTCCCACTGAAGTGCTACCTTTTCATCTACTTGCATTTGCATGCTTTCGAACTGCAAGGTTGGCAGGAGCTGGGACAGAGTATGGGAGTTCACTCCATCTGCGGATTCAAACTGTTGAACTTTCGATCAACCAGCCCAGCAGCTCAGATCAAACCACTGCGCCATCCGCATGTCCAGAAGAGCAATACCTGGTGGCAAAATGCTGGTAAGAAGGTCGATTCTCTGAGAGAAGGGGCCCATCAAGTGCGTCTTGCCTGCATGCCCTCCAAAAACTGGAACTGACACTGTTTCGGAGGATAAGGTGCATGGAGGGATGGGAAAATGTTGCACCTCCTGAAGATTCACCCTTATCATTAAGCTTGATGTACAGAGGCATTCTGCTCATTACTAGAATATTCCTCCCTTGCCTTCCTACGATCATCCAAGCATTTTCATTAAGCAAAATTTTTGGTGACCCTGGAACAAGAGATGTAAAAATATCCTGATGACACCATGATGTAGGGCAGTCAAGACGACGGGGACTGGAAAAGCATTTCTGAAAGATCTGACCCAACTGTAGCTGAGTAACAGGACAGCAGATGAAATCCAGCATAGATAAGTGCCAGCTAATGCACATTACAAGGAATAATTTAAACTCTTCATACACACCACGGGGCTGGGAATCAGCGGTGCAAGGCATCACCATGGACAGCTTGATGAAGATGTCTCTTCAATGTGCAGTACAGGTCATAGAAACAAGGAATGGGCAAAAATATCCCGCATAGCTGGAGGCAAAATCAGACTGCAAGAAGAACTTGTGATGGAGACACAAGGGTTTTATTGACCCCCACCCCCACCCCCAGCCGCTTCGCAAAAATCCTGCTGTAAAACCCAAGCTGGGGGGCACTTAGCACTAAACTGGAAGAACAGTGGAGCAACTGGTGTTGAATCCCTAAGCCAAAGCCCAGGCTCTCCCTCCTGGAGGACCTCCCAGAGCAGTGGCAGAAAACTGGCTGAACGTGCTGAGCCCGGCTGTAGCTCAGGTTCTGCAACTTCCTTCTTTTAAAACACAGTTTGTACTCAGGAACAGTCAGCCAGGCTTGTGCTCATTGTGCTGTGAGCATGCATGTGCATGTCATCCCTTCCTCCAACAAAACTGTACATCTTTCCAAATAAATGCGTTTAGCAACAGGGCAGTGGAATCACACTGCATTTTTAGTTGGTTAGTTACTAGATTTATACCCTGCCTTTTTTCTTGCAAGGAACTAAAAGCAGTTTGCATCCTTCTCCTCCTGCTCTCAATCTTATCCCCACAACAACAACCCTGTGAGGTAGGTTGGGCTGAGAGTCTGTGACTGGCCCAAAGTCCCCCAGTTCACTCCATGGCAAAGTCGGGACTAAAATCCAGATTGCCTGAGCCCCAGCTCCTTGCTTCTAACCACGACATCACACTGGCTCTTCTTTTTGATTCATTTGGACATGAGGGTTCAATTATTTAAGTAAGTCTTGGATACAAAACTACACTTATTCCAATTTTTTAAATCAGGGTTGCCAAAGGGGGTTTTGTCAGTCTGTGGCTCTAACATACCAATCATGTAGGAGCAGGTTTAAGCCATAGAATCTGGGAAGGAGAGGAGAGAAATATTAATTGTGGACTTTATCCCTTAAGCAATGTACAATGTATATGGCCTTTTAAAGAGAATCAGCAAAAGACCATGAATTCCCCAATTGAACCCTAGGGCGGAGAATCAAAAGTCCTATGATAAGTGAACTTAAATTCTGGATCAAACTGCTGACTATGGAGACCTGCATAAGATTATGCAAAGTCAACACATTGACATATTAGCTCACACGCCTGACTTTATGGGGTGTAGGAAGCTCTGAAGTAGGATTGCCTACTTTTGGTTCTGGAAATGCCGGGCCTGAAATGGGCGTGGGCTGGGCCTGGGGAGCCTTTGGAGCTGGTAGGTGAAATCAGAGAAGAATTGCATACAAGGGGCGACACCATAGCAAAACAGAGTAGGCTGGGATAGTGTCCAGAACTCAAAGGCTGGAGCTTGTGAAATCTGCAAACGGGACAGGACTATCCATTGCCAAGGGCCAGCAGAGGCTGCAGTCAGATCAGCAGAAGAGCTGTTCCGTTGTGCGCTAGCATCTTGCCACTAGAGCCACCCTGGCAGGATACCTGCTTCGCAAGCAAGTGGTCCATGGGCCAGCGCTAAGCATCTTCATTTCAAAGGAACAGGTACCAGGAAATGCCTTTATCAAAGACCCGGGAGAGCCCCTGACCAAGTGATTATTATATATACCTCCACACTGATTGAGCTAGAAGAGATATTCCATCTCTAGTTGTATTGTTTTATACCAGCCAGATGTTGCACATGAAATGGGACATAAAAATGTTTGCTAAACAGAAAAATGAAATAGCTCTGCAGAACCTCCCTTCTGTGGATTACAATTGTCAGGTGCTTGCAATGCTATTTGGGCTGAAACTATGCAAAGCCTGTTTTGACCAGAAGCAAAAGGGACATTAGGTTAATGATCTTATTTCCAAGGTGCTTTCCCCCCAAAAAAAGAGGAACAAGTATTTATTTCGATTTGTCTCTGGGATTTTGTAGACAGCCTGGCCAATTCTAAGGGCATTTTTAGCATACAGTCTGAAGGGCACAACATACAGACTAGTGCTTGGCAATGTAAATTAATTTGTGTTTTTTAAATTCCTAACATTCAAAAATGGAAGCTAGGTGCATAATTTATGGAGAACTTCATGTGAAAGGGAATCTCAGACCTACTCCAGCACAGCTGTTTCTGTCTGATGTGTACAGTGCTAACGTGGTAAGACAGTGCGCAGAGAGCAGCGATAAAAATACACTAATACTGTGCATTATAATAATAAATGCAAGAATTAGAAGGCTTTACCTCTCTGTAAATAAATTATGCATACAGAGCTTTAAATTAACTGAATTAAATGATTAAAGACACACCATTCTGACATAAAACTCATCTCCGTAATGGAGACCACAAGGAGAAAGGCAAGGCATCAAGAGTTCCTCTGAGTCACTTTTGCTTCAGCTGAAGCAATTGCAGTTTGGATATCGGTAACACTATGAACCTTTGTTTCTTTTCACATGCCATTTATGGATTTTGCATTGTGCGGCTGAAAAATGAAAGCGTTCTTTTGTTTTAGTGGTTTTTAAATCAGTGGCTTTCAAAGCTGTGGTCATAACAAGTCTGTGAAGACCGAGAAGCCTTTGTAGCCAAAGGCTTGTGGCAGGGTGGGCAGCTAGTGGCCCTTCCAATGTTTTGGCCAACGACTGCCTTGCTACCTCAACTATTGGTCATGCCAGCTAGGGCTGATGTGAGTTGTTGTCAAAACTAGCAAGGGAGAGGCAAATAGGTCTGCTGTAAGACAAGGAACCATATTGCGGATGCAGCTAAATTTTTAGATGGTCATTTGCCTCAGGATAAACATCCAAGCACCATTCTCCCAAGTGAATCCTCATCTGCAGTGTTGCTCATCAGTGCAGACACATAAACCGTCTGCGGTCAGAAACTGAGGCTGTGTACATCTTCCCTCTTGTGGACAGAGTCTCCATCTTGTCTGGCTCAGGCAAAAGGCCTGGCTTAGCAGAGAAGATGGACAAAGGACACTTCAGAACATCAACACCAGCTGTTTGCTATCAAAGAGCAAAACAAGCCCTGCATGTTTAGACAGCCAGTGTGGTATAGTGGTTAAGCGTGTGGAACTGGGTCTCAGGCAATCTGGGTTTAGTCCCCACTCAGTCATGGATTCCACTGGGTGACTTTGGGCCAGTCACAGACCCTCAGCCCAACATACCTCACAGAGTTGTTGCTGAGGAGACCAGACTGAGAGCAGCAGGAGGAGAATGATGCATGCCACTATGAGTTATTTAAAATAGAAAAAAGGAAAGATATAAATCTAATAACTAAATAAATAATCACAAGGTCTAACTTTCATACGTGTCGGTGGGAATCTGCCCATCCTACGTATCAGTAAGTTACTCAGCTACTGTTGGACTTGCTAGGCTGAGAAACTTTCAGATTGCAGGGCTTCATGGTGTCAGCAAAAAAGGGTGCATAACTAGGTTCTCAGCCCTGCCCTCCCTTCGCTGACCAGCCATTCCAGCTGATTGAAGCCTGCCTTGCAGCCCAGTTCATGCTGCGTAACTGCTTCTAAGCATTTTAAGGTAGCTGACTTGTAGTTTGTGCACAATGAAACACTCTTCTCCCTGTAAGCCAACCTAGACTTGGCATATTGCATTCCTTGGGACTCCAAATAACCTCGATCCCACAGCTCCAGGTACCCTTCAGAGATGCTGAAGGGAAGCCAGGCTAGGGGCTGCTTAGTCCAGTGTTTCCAAAAGATAACATGGCGGGGCAGACTGAGGTCCACCACCATCATCACCACCTTGTATCTCTATCCTGCCTTTTCTCATCTTGTGAGAAACCCAGGGCAGCCTGCAAAGCTCCATTTTAGCTCCCACCCCCACCCCACCCCAACAACCACCCTGTAAGGTAGTTTAGGCTAAGAGGGAGTGACTGGCCAAATTCACCTAGCGGACTTCATGGCCACCTGGGGACTAGAACCCAGATCTCCTGGGTCCTCAGGCCAACATTCTAGCCTCTAGAATGGGCCACAGTGGGTCTCCAGTGTTATCTATAGACATGTTGCTGTATCATGTACCCCTTTCCCAATCACTGTCTTGGGATATCCACTGCATGAAACAATAATAAGGTGCAGTCTTTGGACTGGGGCAAAAGTTATCACTCAGTGATAGGAGACACCATCAAGTTCCCAGCCCCCTTGAAACACCCTGTCCCCATAAGTGTTCCAGAGGATGGCCCTGCAGCCCTCCAGAGCAGATCTGTTGGGTAAGAGGGAGACTGTAGAGGGGAGAGGAACCCATGTAACACTGAATTGTTCCCATTCTTCCATTCATTTCCCAAAGATTCCCTGCACTGGCTCAGTGAGAAGCAGGCCTGCCTCAATTAGCCACATCACATGTTAGGAAGCTGCCAAATTGACGGCCCATCTAGCTCAGTGCTGTCAGCACTGATTGGCAGCTGCTCCCTAGGTTTTTCAGGAAGGAGTCTTTCTCAGCTCTGCCTGAAGATGCCAAAGACTGAACCCAGAACTTTATACATGCAAAAGCACGCACACTTCATAAAGTTTTGACAGAATCGTCTTTTCCCTGTCTTTGTGGATCCATTGAAAGAGTTAGCAACTGTAGCAGTGTGACCACTGTTTCCACCCCCTTCCTCCATTGAAACGACTTTGGATTGCCTAAAATAACTTATTTGCTGCAAAGCTGAAGGCTTCACAGATGGTACTTAAGCCCCCTCTAAATGCCCTATGACCACACAGGTTTATTGACGCTGCATATTTGGAAACCTGAGAATGTCCAGACAATATATCTTTCAAATGAATTTTACACCTCTGCAGCCAGGAAGGCTCATCGTTTGCTGCAGAAAAAATGATTATTTTAGTGAAACTTTTTTCTCTGCATAAATCAGTTCAAAGCTGATGATTTAAGCTGCGTGAAAGTAGAACTAACAGTGGCTCTAATTGAAGGCTCTGCTGATATGTCACAGTTCAAAGAACTTGCTAGTATTTCTTCTTTAATTGTACCTTTAGCCACAATACATAGAAACCTGCTTTCATTCACGGCATTTGGGCCAGATATCAAGCAAGCCGCTTCCTAGAAGCAAAGCCATCGCTTACCTGCTCGCTCTCTCAGTGGGATATTTCCACACACTTGCCAACATGGGGGTAGTGAGAATATAGATCTATATTTAGATCGTCACAATTAATCATGTTTTTAAAAGATTAAATAGCCCACTGGTATTCTATTTAATTAGTCATTTAACCTGCCCTGTCCTCTGAAGTTCAGAGTAGGTAACACTACTGAGAAATTTCATATATAAATGATCACATTTACAGTACATCTGCCTGAATCCAGCAGGAGAGCTCTGTGTGCAAGTGCAGCCTTCCCCGTGCTGCTGAAGTGGGTGTGGGTGTGGGTGCACACGCCACTGCATAACTCATCCGCATGCCACCAACCCCCCTGGTGCCCCTCAGGGGTAAATTGGTGCCCTGGCGCTGCAGGTGTTGGACCCAAAGGCCTTCTGGCCCTGTCCAGCTCTACTGTTGTATGATTTGATGGTCTCTGGGGGAAATTGGGAAGTGCATCCACTTGTAGGGCCACCAGTTCAATTACTATATTTAGATCCCTCCTTTCTTCCTATAAGGAACCCAAACCATGTTATAGAACTCTCTTCTCCATAAAAGCCCTGTGAAGTAGATGAGATTGAGAGTCTGTGACTGGATCAAGGTCACCTAGAGAGCCCGTGGGCAAGTGGAGGCTAGGACCGGATCTCCCAAGCAGGTCCAACCCTCTCACCACCATGCCACACCAGCTCGCAGTTATTCCCTTGGGTTCCACCCTGAATTATATGTTGTTGTCCAGCTAATGGTGCAATCTGGTGCATGTGCAGCATTTCCCACCAAAGAGAATTCTTTCTGTGCATGAGACATCCTGCATGATTGAATGAACTCTTTGTTCTGGAGATTGCAAGGAACCAGTCCAAGTTTTCCATGTTAATCATGATGTCAGAACTCAGATTCAAGTTTACATGTCAGCTTCGGTCTGAGTGAACTCATCACATGACCCAAACGGTGACTTCCATCTGTCCCACTAACGCGAGCACAGATGTTTCCAGCATATGCCATAATGGCTACCCCCACCCCCCGCCTCCCAAGGCTGGGTTTGAATCATGTACAAGAAGCATAACAAAGGAAGGACTCAAGATGGCAATGTCTGTACACTCATCCATTGTAGCCAATAGTGTGGAGAAGGAGAGCAACAGCAAACCTAAAAAGAGCAATAGACCAGCCACTGCTAACCTGGTGCCCTCCGGAGCTGCTGGACTGCAGCTTCCATCATTCACAGGCAGCATTGCCATCTGCATGCATGGCATGTGCTTTCTGAAAGCCCCAAGCTCCGCACCTAGAATTTCCAGTCAGGAGTGCCCCAGAGCTTTGGTTCTGGAGAACCACTTTGCTTGAGGCCTTGGAGAAGCACTGCCAGCCAGAGTGGGCCAGGGTTCCACAACTTTTTTTCATCCATGGGCACGTATGCCAATTTGAGGAACAGCTGTGAGCGCCATCACAAAATGCCTCCTGTGGTGGGCGTGGTTAGTGGTATAATGGCTGCTGTGGGGCCCTGGCTAGTCAAAAATGATCTAAATGGGTGCAGGAGAGGGGAAGAGGAGCAGCAAGGCTAAAGGTTGTGAATGAAAGACAGAGTGCAGAGATGCAGCATGGCTAGAGGCTGAGAGCACAGGGGAAATAGCAAGGCAGAGGGGCAGAGGGGAGAGGAAAAGCAAGACTGCCCTAAGATGATCTAAGGGCAGAAATGTTTATTTGTGGCCTTTATCTGCTGCTAAGACTCTCAAGTTGTTTACATATAAATATTATGGCAAGTGATTCTAATGAGAAAAAGAGTCTAAGATGGATGGGAAATTTTAAAAAGAGCAGAAAATTCTAAAGGCACAATTGCAAACAATTCCAATAAGCAAAGCGGGTAGAGGACAACAGAAGAAGCCCACGTGGCTTCACACAAAGCTTAGAGATGGCCTGGAAACAAAAAGTGTGTTGGAAGTAGAAGGAAGGCCAAGTTGCAAGGGAAAAATACAGGCAAGTAGTGCAGAACTGAAGCGATGGTGTCAGGAAAGCTAAAGCTAGGAGTGAACTGAGGCTAGTGAAGGGCGCTCAAAGCAACAAAAGGCCTTCTTCAGGTATGTCCAAAGTAAAAGACAGAGGAAAGAAATAGGGGTTCAATTACTCAGTGTATATGGCAAAACTATAACAAGATGAAAAGAAAAGGTAGAAGTGCTCAATTCTTCCTTTGGCTCAGTCTTCTCCCAAAAGAAGATCTATGACCTTTCTGATGAAGGGAAAGTACCAGCTGGAAGAGCAGGATGGAAGCTCAAGATTGATAGGCAAATGGTCAAGGAGCATCCAACTGGGTTGAATGAGTTCACATCTCCAGGGTCTGATGAACTCCATCCCAGAGTCATGAAGGAGATGGCAGAAGGACTCTCAGGAACACTGTCTATTTTCTTTGAAAAATCATGGGGGACCGGGGAAGTGCCGGACGACTGGAGAACAGTTAATGTTGTTCTTATCTTCAAGAAAGGGAAAAAGAGAACCTGGGGACTACAGACCAGTGAGCCTGACAACAATCCCTGGGAAAATTCTGGAGCAGATTATGAAGCAGTCCCCCTACACAAACGCTGTGAGAATGCTGTGGCCATAGCATAGTGTGACTTCAGCAAAGCTTTTGACAAAGTACTCCATGATATCCTGATAAGCAAACTAGCCAAATGCGGGCTAGATGGAACACCTGTGAGGTGGATCCACAGTTGGCTGCAGAACTGGACTCAAAGAACGCTCATTGATGGCACCTTCTAAACTGGGGAGAGGTGACTAGCGGGGTCCCGGCGGGTTCAGTCCTGGGGTGAGTACTCTTGAACAGCTTTATTAATGATTTGGATGAGAATGTGTAGGGAACGCTTATGTGCAGATGGCACAGCACTGGGTGGGGTAGCTAATACCCTGGATGACAGAAAGAAGATTCAAGGTGATCTTGATAAGCTGGAGTGCTGGACTGAAAACAACAGGATGAAATTCAATAGGGACAAATGCCAAGTTCTAAGCCTAGAAAGAAGAAACCAAATGCATCGTTCCAAGATGGGTAATCGGCTCAAGAATGCTGCAAGTGAGAAGGATCTTGGAATTATTGCAGATCACAAGCTGAAAAGGAGTGAAAAATGAGATGTGGCTGCAAAAGGGGCAAATGATATTTTGGGCTTCATTACAATAAGTATCACTTCCAAATTCTGTGACGTACTAGTTTCCCTTTACTCAGCACCAGTTAGGCCTCCTCTGGAGTGCTGTGCCCAGTTCTGGGCACCACAGCTGAAGAAAGGTGCAGACAAGCTGGGAAGGGTTCAGAGGAGGGAAACAAGGATGATCTGTGGACTGGAAACAAAGCCCTATGAGCACAGATGGAAAGGACTGGGCATGCTTAGCCACAAGAAGAGAACACTAGATATCCAGCTAGATATCAGGAATGTAGCAGCATATAAATAGAATAATAATAAATAGTAAGTAAAATAATAAAAGAACACAAAAATGGAGTACCATGATTAATTTAATTACAAGCCAAGGAATGCCTGTGTGAAAAAGTACATTTGCAGGATGCATATGAAGGAAGTGTTATTTTCTCCCAAACTATCCCAGGGAGTTTTCCAGGGGACAGGGGGCCCCTTTGGAGAAGACCTGTTGTTGTTTTATGGAACAACTTTCCCTTAATCCTGGAATGACCAGCCATCTTGTTCTTACAATGTTAAAGATTGGCTGGGTACATGTAAGGAAAGGGAGCTTGCTAAAGCAATGAAGAAACTAAAAAAGATAATCAAGGGTAAGAATATTTCCCTGGAGATCAAGGCCAGGATCGTCCACACAATTCTATTCCCAATCAGTATGTATGGCTGTGAAAGCTGGACAGTGAAGAAAGCGGATGGGAAGAAAATTGATGTGATTAAGAGATGGTGCTGGAGGAGAGCTTTGCCAGCCCTGGACTGACAGAAAGTGGATCCCAGATCAAGCCAAGCCAGAACTTGCCCTAGAAGCAAAAATGGCAAAGCTGAAGCTGTCATACTTTTGGTACTTCATGAGAAGATGAGACTCATGAGAGAAGACAATAGTGCTAGTTGAAAGCAGAAGAAGACCAAATATGAGACGGATTGATTCAATAAAGGAAGCCAAACCTTGAATTTACAAGAACTGGGCTGTCAGGGACAGAACATTTTGGAGGACTGTCATTCCTAGTGTCACCATAAGTCAGAGATGACTTGATGGCCCATAACTGCATATGCAGATGTTGTTTAGGGCCTTGATGTCAACAGCCTAATCTTGAATGTGCCTGAGTAGCAGCTGGGCAGCCATTGCACTTCTTTTAGCAAAGTCTTACTTGAGTCCATCTGGGAGTCCCAGGGAGCACCTGAACTTCTGCACTAGCTGCAGCTTCTGAAAAGGGCTCAAGGTAGCCATAGTGGGGGAGTGCATTACAACCGCCTAATTGCACGGTTCCCAGTGCATGGAGCCCCATGCCCAGGTTTATAGATTCGTGGATTCATAGAAAAATAGGGTCAAAGGGGGCCAAGGAGGCCATTTGGTCCAACCCCTTGCGGGTGCGCGATGCGAAGTCACACCATCCCACTCAGATGACTGTCCAGTTTGCCTCGAATGTCTACAGTGTGGAGAGAGCCCACCACCTCTCCTGGCAACTTGTTCCACTGCCACATTGCTGATAGTTAGGAAGGTTTTCCTGGTGTTTAGTCTGAATCTGGTGTACTGCAGTTAAAGTTTATTCTTCCGAGTCCTAACGCAGGGATGAGTGAAAAGAGGTCTTTTCCTTCCTCTTTGAGACAGCCTCTGAGGTACTTGCAGAGTGCCACCACATTCCCTTGCAGTCTTCTCTGTTTGAGGCTGAACAAGCCTTGCTCTCTCAGCCCCTCATCACAGGGCTTCGTTTCCAGACCCTGGATCATCTCCATTGCCTCCTCTGAACCGTTCCTAGTTTTTCTGCATCTATTAAAAACCTGGGTGCCCAGAACCAAACACAGCATTCCAGATGAGGTCTGACAAGTGCTGAGTCAAGGGGAACTAGTGCCTCTCTTGTCCTGGAAGTGATGCTCACTGTTGTCCTGTTTATGCATCCCCAGACACTGTCCTTTAGCAGCTGCACTGCATTCCTGACTCACATTTAGCTTGTTGTCCACAACTTCAAGGCCTTTTTCTTTTGTGGTGCTGTTGAGCCAAGTCCTTCCCCATCATGCGTCAGTGCAAGGTTGTCCTAAAACAATCGCTCTGAAGGGGCAGGGAGGGGAGAGCCTGTGAACACCACTGGAAGCCCCTGCAGGCGCCATGTTGGGGGTGCCTTGAGGAGACAAGAGTGGACTAGCTGCACCAGCAGCCTGACAGTCCCAAGGCGATTTCCTTCGCACCCCCCCTGACAAGGACCCAGAGGCCGACTCCAAAAGTGCTGATTATCACCACCTCGTTTGAGTTTCGAGAGCACCAGATGCATTTCCACAGGTGCACTGCAGCAATTTAGTTCTCACTAATGAACACCTATATTACTGTGCTAGCAAAATATGATTTACATTTTTTCAATAAAAATGTCACTGGAAGTCCAGTCTCCCAGTGTTATGGTATTTGAAACTGCTGCCATCAGCCTACACTTTGGAGATTAATTAAAGTGAAAGATGACAGCGCTTGGGAAGGGAAACAGTATTCTCCGCTCAGCTAAAATGACCTTTAACAAGCACTTGTTCTTTAGTTAGGGTGGGTCATTACTAGAGATTACGAAGCAGCTTTTCTCACTGAAGCCGAAAGGACCGAAGTGGCTTGTAGACTTAATCCAAAACCGGGTCGCTGAATCTTGAGAGCTGATGATGCCTTTGAAGCATCTGCAGGTCTTCAGATATCAGTGCTCAGGGGGCTGAGGGTGAAGATGTGGTGCTCTTATGAAGAAAATGGTGCGGGGAAGACACAACACTAACATTTGAAAACTAAACTAAACCCCCTCTGGGGGTGGCTGGGAGGAGGCAAAAGGAGCCTTTGCTCATTCAAACACCACCTTCTCATGTTGGGAACAGAAGGCAGATTCCCAGAGATGTACATTACAGTTTTAGCATGACCTTCCTTTCCTTGTAATATGTATCCGATGAGGTACATTCCTGTGACTCACACCTCAGATCCCCCGTCATGCCCAGCAGGGACACATGGAGAGAAGGGGACGTGCCGACAAGTCCTAGGCAGACGAGCATCAGACTTAGAGCTTGGCTGGATCGCTCACCTCGCTTCTCCCTCCTTTCTCCTCCCGTGGGTGGCCGGTGTCAAGGAGAGCTGTGGTTCCACATCTGCATCCTGTTCCAGCCTACCCGCAGGAGCCAGTGGGAGCAATAATAGAAAGAGGAAGGCCAGTGGTGGCGGAGGGGGGCTTTCTTACCAGCCCTTAAAGCCCCGCAGCTGGCACAGCACACACTCCTATTCCAATTTCCTCCATCAGGATAATGGCGCACCAGAGTTCCATGGTCTGGCCCAGCAGGCGGCAACCCTGTTGCTGTCCAAAATCCTTGCAGCCTCTTGCCCAGCACATTTTCCCCATTTTGTCTTCACCTCTGAGGGAAGTTCTGATGAGTGTTGATGACTGGCCAGAGGGCACCCGATCTTGGCCCAGCTCTCCAACGGTGGGATTTACATGCAATAAATAAAAAGGCAAAAGTTTTCATTCAGGAATGGGAACAAGGTGGAGTGACTTTCAAGGTGGGTCTCAGTGACCTCTGAGGCAAAAAGGGACAAGCCCTTTTCAGATATGGGACCCTGTGGAAAGAGAGTCCTAGAAGGGCTTTGCCAGGCAGAAATGCTTCCTGTCAGTGCAAACCAGAGTTGGAGCAGATGTCAGGCTTGCTAATCTCTTTGGTTTATTTTTTTTCCCCTAGAACATGGACCAGATGCAAGCGACTGACTTTGGAAGGGAAGAATCCAAATGCAAATGGTGGCTTGGGTTGGATCCAGTTACCAACAGCTTCTATCAGTTATGCACTGGAATAACCTTTTGCCTATACAAGTCCAAATCTACATTTGGTCTGCAGTGCTACACAAAACCTTAAGACCAGCCAACAGACTTGCACAGGAACTGGGTCAAACGCAATTAAGATGCAGAACACTGAGGCTCAGAGACAAGTGATTAGCAAAGGGTCAGTCATGCCAGAAAACACTAATATAGATTTTTCACATTTACTTCCTTTTGCTCAGTCATTGAGAGCCAGAAGCTTTTGCAGATTCTCTTCAGACCATGTAGAAATACACCAGGAGATCCCAATCTACCATCTGCACCACTCTGCTGTGGACAATACAAAACTAATGGCTTAGCTTGATATAAGGCAAGTTTCTACATCTCCAGACTTCCATCTCTGCTCCCAGAACCCTCATCTCATGTAGCATCCCTGAGATCAAGGAAGTCTGTTTCAACAGCATGATGCTCCTGAAAGGAGGATAGAATTTATTTTACCTTTGAACTGTCCCTTTGAACTGTAAATAGGTCTATGACTAGGAGACCCCACGACTGGGTCAGGAGTCAAAAATACTTGGAGACATAGGACCCTTCCCTGGGTCCACTAGTCTCTGCTCAGTCAATCTGCTTGCATGTTCAGCATCCCACGGATGCACTCAGCTGGGATCCAGGCCAAATCCAGTTTTGCCCAAGGGAAAAAGAGGCCAACCTTCTTCCGCAAGCTGCTGGCTCACATCTCAGTTGGGTGCATCTCACAAATTATTGTGATCTATATACATGTTAGGACACATTTCTGAATGGAAAGGTTAGGAGGGCAATCTGTATGGCTTTCAGTTTCAGCCAATTGATGCCAATTTGCTTTCTCCTCCTGTGACCAGGATCCCTGTGTGAAATGTGCAAGGCTGGGTGCTACCCAGCTCATCCAGCCGGTATTTGCCATCAGTTGGATCCAGGTTCATTCCTCTATAGATGGTCATGGGACAAGTTCTGGTGTGATTGCCAAGAGACACAACAGGTGGCAGGGTGAGCCTCATGCTTTCTCAACATTATTTTGAGAAACCACTGAAGGTTCCTAGAGTGGAACACGTCCAAGGTTTTGACTGTGAGGTTCATGAAGATGGGCTGCTTGATGCTTTCAGGAGGGCCATGTTTGTCAAAAATGTTTGCCACCTAGGACCTTTTTCTTCTGTTCTGGGTCCAAAATCACACCTAAGTGTGAACAGACATTGTATGGTGACTGATGACTCTAGGACATGTTCAGTGTGAAACTGTGGTCCAAGAGACAGATAATGGCTTCCCTCACATCTTCCTCCACCCTCTCAATTAGCACATAAACCAGAGATGGTCCAAAAAGCATTTCATCTTTAAGAGGCTTCAGAGGCCAGGGGAAGCTTTGTCCCCACCACAACATGGCCAAATATTGGAGGTCATCTACAAGGCATCTGCCAATGACCGGAGGGCTCTGGCCAGGTTGTAGACTTGATTATGGACTTTGACTGGGATGGCACCACAGGAATTTAGGACGATGCTCTCATAATGCTTGCAATGGTGGCACAGAGAACCAGCACTGTTACCTCACAGTCTGTAGGAAATGAACCCAACTCTTGGCAGGCATCCCCAGACCTAGATTCTGAAGATGATGACAACCTTGAAGACTCAGTGATAGGAGTTGTAAAACACAAGGAGAGAGAGAGGCCTTGGAAGCACCCTTCAGGTCGTGCCCCTCAGGTTCCCAGGCTGACCTGGAGAGTGGGAATGTTTTGGAAGAGACAGGAAGAGGCCAAGAAGGGAAGCAGGGAGAGCCACTGCCTTGCTCAGTCCCTGACCACATGACATCAAGAAAGATGAATTGCCCTGTTAGAGGTCTTGCATAGGTCTCACCAGCTGGCTTTTCCCTGTAGGAGTCACCCTGAGGGTGGAGTCCACTGACATACTGAAAGGGAAGAGCTTTGGGGAAAAGCTCCCAGTTTGTGTTCAACACTCTTTACGTGAGCAGAGGCTTATCTTCCAGCTTACGAGTGGACTTTAAGAATTCCATTTTTTGTTGCAGCAAAGACTGCCTGGTGTATTGGAGCCTGAGGGCAAGAAGGGGAGGCCTCTCCAACAGTCTGAGCAGGGAGGGCATTGATCTTGTATGGGATTTATGTCCTTTATGTCCTGGGCTTCCCTGGACCTTTCCACTTTCCCTCCATTGTATTAAATGATTGAGAAAGAGCCTCAATTGGAGCTGAAGGTGCATTCCTGGGAAGAGGAAAAACTGCCCCCATTCAAGTTGGAGTCTTTAACAATTAAGCATTTATAGATTTTATTTTCCAGAATAACCAGAAACTACTGTGTTGGGAAGGAATATAAGCAACCAGTAGAAATTTTCTCTTTTGCCCCAAGCCTTAGATCCTGGCTTAACATTAGAGACTGGCCCCAAAGTCCCACCACCCCCACAAGGAGTCAGAGCTTTCCCCATGTTGTCTACCACCCATCCCTGTTGTGCTCCTCTGGCGGGTATGACGACAGGCATCTGCGGCAGAGCTGTGTCTTATGCCCTTGTGGCAACTACCTGTAATGGTGCTTGCTCCCCCGCACACGGCCTTTTGACCACCTTTCCTCGCTTTCCATTCTGAGAGATGCAGTAGAGATGTGGGAGAGGGTGCAGAGGAGGAAAATCTGGCGTCTATTCTGCTTTCAGTGGCAGTTGCCTGATTGTCTAATGGCTGTGCACCAGTGGCCAAGGAAAGGCTATTTTAAAAAACATTACCAAGTGTAATACTTAGAGCAGTAGCCTATGGTAGCCTGCACCTTTGTAAGTTTGGTTGTACCAGCGGCACCCTCTGCTTCCATAGCAGGAACAGAGCAGGCATTTCCTGAAACAACCGAGAGCAGATCAGCAGTGTCCTCCTACAGAAAGTTTCCAGGTACTTCGCAAACCATTCATTTCTATTGTGCCCCCCAACTCCCAACACAGGAGCAAGAGGTGGTGGCTTGGGAGCAAGTGTGGGAACTATGAGTCTACTTCTTTAAAGAATTCTGTGCATGTCATTAGGACTGCCATAGAAGAGAACCCACGGAAGCAACCAGGGCTAGCTTTGCCATCCACATATTACTGCCAACTAGAACTTCACCGTGCATTAGGTATTGATGTGGATCAGAATGGCCATCTGTAGCTATTCTTCCTGTGCCTGAATCGGAGTCTGTTTGCTTTGTGTTAATTACAGCACTTTTATAGCAGAACCATGAAAAAAAGGCTCATTTTCGTTCTCTCTTTGGCCTATTAGATACAGTAATGCTGTTCCTTTCGTTGCCAACTGTTCGACAGCTATCCTGACAGCACGGCTACATTCCTGAACTCATTTAATAGCTATTTATCATCCAGTAATCTGCCCATTTTCAAGAAGGAATAAAGTTAAGTGTTCCAGAAATTGGAAAAAATTGAAACTTGACCTTTATTAAGTGGGTTAATTGTCACCATCACAGCATGTATGAAATTAATGACCAAAAAGTAGGATTTCTGAGTTTCAGAAGACTAGGTTAATGTCCAAAAAAAAAGTATAGACTCTGACCTTTTTGACATATGCCAAAAGAAACAGCCACCTTAATAAATTACTACCTGTGTGCAATTATACTAAACCATCCCCAGCATCCAATCACTTAAATTAATTGCTGTAAGACACCCTGGCTCTACTTTAGATATTATTCTCAAGATTCCTCAGCAGCTTACATGCTAGGTTTTGGAAGGCAGATTCATTTTGCAAGAGCATTGCCCAGTACAGAAATCCATCCCATGCACATTTATTAGGGATAGGATTGAGAGTGCTAAATACGGCACTGAAAGAGTTGAAGAATACATGGGTTGATGCATGTGTTTTGATGCACCCTGGAGCAGAGAATGACTTAACTCAGGGGTCTCCAACTGGCGGCCCGCGGGCCAATTGCTGGGACAGGCGGGGCACGGGGGAGGGGCCCTGCGGCCTTCAAAGCGCCTGACGCGGGATGAGCAGCCCACCACCACCGCGGTGGTGGAATACTTGATGCAGCCAGCCTCACCCAGACTCTACTTCCAGCGGCCCCCAGGTAAGTTGAGTTTGAGACCCCTGACTTAACTGGTTTGACAATATGGCTTTGGATACTTTCCATCATGGGAGGTATCCAGTACTGCTGCCAGTGCAAGAGGAACTGATGTTTTCTAAGAGAACCCTAAAAACAAGCCAAAACACTTGTTTCCAAAATGGTATAGAGCTGGGGAAAGTGTAGAAAAGGACAACTAAAATGACCAAAGGGCTGGAGAAACTCATGAGGAAAGGCTATGAAACCTAGGACTGTTTAGCTCAGAAAACATGACATGGGGAAATATGGAGCAATTAAGGACAGTTTAATGCACTCCCAGAAAGGGGATTGGACGAATTCATGGGGAAGGCCATCAATGGCCCCAAGTCCCAGTGGCCATGTGCTAGTTCTGGTATCATAGGCGACGTGCCTGAGTACACCAAGGGCTGCATGGAAAGGGGCTGGTGCACTTGTATCCTCTTGCAAGTTGCCTGTGCGCAGCTGGGTGGCCGCTGTGTGAACGGACTGCTGGACCAGATGGACCCTTGGTCTGGACCAGCACAGCTCTTCTTGCGCTCTTCTGGAACTGGACGAGCCAATGGAGCGCCCTCCTCTGTGCCTTGCTGACCTGTGGTCTTCTGGGAATGTGTGTTTCTGTACAGATCGGATGGCTTTGGGAACTGCTAAGCACTTCTTGCCTTGGCATCAGGTCCTGCCGCTGCCCCACTTCATTACATGCCGCTTTTAAAAGAATAAAACCTCTACAGTCAAGCATAGAGTGACAGAATATAATGCATTCTGACTACAGTTGGGGCTTCAAGGATTACCCAAGCAAAAAGGGTTCTGCATGAGGAAAATAGTAAGAAAACTATTTTCTCACCTATTTATTTCACTGTATGCCTACAGCTCTTTTCCTACAAGAAATTGTTTCTCATGGAGAAATGGCTTGGAGTGGCCTCTGATAGAGAAAATTAATTTCTTATTGTGTTAAGTGGGCTTATTAAATATATTGATTAGTGTATTCTCCTGCTTTTTCATATTGTTTTGAATAGCTGTTGGCTTTGTGGGGTTTTTGTCTGGTATGGTTTGCTGGCTTTCATATTTTAGATGCCATTCATTCATTCATTCATTCATTCAACAAACCACCCAATAGCTGGGGCTCTCTGGGTACAGTACAATAAAAATTGATAAAAACATTTCCTGTAAAAGCCACTCTGGGTATTTTTTGTTAAGGAGTTGGGCATTAATATCCCAGAGAAATATTTTAACATTTGTATAACCTTTGTTAAATATCAACCAGGAATAGGAATGAGCCATGCATTTCACCAACAACTGCCTTTCATATTAGTGTTTGAAGAATTTCCCTGAGCCTGCTCTACTTGGAACCATCCTCCTTTGTTGTTAGACAGGAATCTGGTTACTAATTGGTGAAATGCACTCTGCACAGGCTCATAGTAGCTATGCTGAAATTGCAAGTGCTGTTCAGTAACAGAACATCAGCGCTTGCTTTCTGTGGCTGTGAAAACATGGTCTTAAAAGCTGTGATATGTTTGCCAGGTTCTTTTTTTTTTTAACTCAAGAGGACATCTTCTTTAAGGCAACTATTTAAGCTGGAACCCAACATTATAACAGCTTTCATCAAACTGGTATGCTCCAGATGGTTTGGACTACAATTCCCATCACCCAACAATCGCCACCCAAAATTTCTGGAACATACCAGGTGAGGCAAGATTGCATTCTGAGATGCCTGAAGCCTAAAACCCAAGTCCCACATCTCCTTTGCCTGAAGCTGACGAATAAAGCAATTGGCAGGGTCTGTTGTCACTGTGAATTTGTTACCTCCAACTTTGTTACTGGACGCCTGTGCAGATGGAGAAACTCATAGTATGGTCATATTATGTGGTATCAAGCAATTAATAGCAGTAGACCTTATTGGTATAGAAAGGAAAACCGTGCAAAGAAGCTCTTCTCACCAGCACACAGAGGTGGAGTACATATTGCAGGCTCTATACTCTAATCCTCTGCTTAGTGCAGGGAACCTGGAATTAGCACATCTGACAAGGGAGACACTGACCCCAACGAGTAATGGGCTCCACTGTTGAGATGCTTTTACCATTAGGCTTTTTTAAGGGTCAACCAAAATCTACTTTCCTGTAACTTAAACCCATTTGATCCAGTTTTACCTTCTAGAGCAGCAGAACTGTCTTAGCCCTTTTCTAGTTCAAGGATGTGATCATGTCTTTTCTCATCCAGGCTTAAATATACCCAGTTCCTTCAAGCTTTTTTCATGTGATGTATTTTTCATACTCCCATGTTCACTGCCTTCCACTGATCCCATTTCAATCTATCTACATCAGTGGTTTCCAACCTTTCTTTGCCCTGTACCCCAAGAAGATGTTTGCACCCCCTACATAAGTAATGTCACATTTGAAGATGAAGTCAATTTTATAATTTTTGAACCACAAATTGAACCACATACAATACTGCAGGTGCACAAATTGAACTAAAAAAAGAACTCAGTGCATAAAATTCAAATATAAATTGAACAATTAGAGAAAAATTGTAAACAGTAAAGCCAATCTCAATTGTCAACATAAAATTCAATGACTTCTTCGTTCCTGCTTCTCATTCACAATTTTGTCAAAACGTGGAACATTCTTGCTGACTGCAATCCAGAAGTCTACCTGTAGGTTCAGGCAATCCCTAGATTTTGTCTTGACAGAGAGAGAACTGAATCCAAAGGCAAACAAAATAATAATTTTATTATTGGGATATTTTTGGTGAAAAAGTTGCAATTTGCCAATTTTGGCAATTTGTAACGCTGCCATCCTTTGTTGCACCCTCTGAGGGTGCGGGCACCCCAGGTTGGGAACTCCTGCTCTACATCCTTTTTAAAGTGCAGAGTCCAAAAGTGAACACAAAGCCTGAGTAGCACAGAATGAGCTTTAGAAACCACATCTCACTGTCTGCGTGTGATGGACTGCAATCCTGAGGTAGCTTTCACATGTACAAATGTGAGGGCAGGAGGTGCTGCCCCATCGTATACCAGTGCATGCGTATCCTGTGACGTTTAACTCTGGCCTGAGCCATGTTTTGTGCAGGGTGGGATCATCCTTAATGCTTAGATCACTTTCAGTTGATTTTCCCAATGGTGTGGTTGAAACAGGTCTTGGTGTGGTTCAGCCAAAGAAATGTGCACTTGAGTCGTGAGCGTTCTGGCTCATGAAACCAAGCTAGGAGGGATGAGTGGTATTCGCTATACTTTAACGAGTGCCTGCCCGAGGGATTAATCTGTCCAATATCAAAAGGAGGCTTTCATTTGTTTTTGTTAGAAGTGTTGAAATGCCCACTTTCGAACTGAATAACCTAATACATACGTTTTTCAGAAGTTGACTGTTTAATTGCAGATCTACTAAAAGTGTTCTTTACAGGAAACCATCTTCTGCATCCAAAGTCTGAGACTGAAACTGCTTTGCTAGTCTCTGTCTCTGAAAGGGGATGGGGACCATAACCAGACTGACTATTCCGTATTTCTCCAGAGCTCTACATGTTAAACCATCAGATCATTTGCAAGTATGTTAACTGATAGAGGATTGGAGGACTCCTGTACAGTAATAGTTTTGTTCCTACCTAACAGAGGGTAATGGCTGCACCATATCCCGAAAATTAAGTGAAACAGGATATTGCCAGTTGTATGTTATTCTTTTCCTCTTCCTGCACAGCTGATGAGAAGAGGGAAGAGAAACCATGGATGGTACAATATGGCCAGTAACAATGCTCAGTTCTTGTTGCTACACCCAGAAGCAGCACAGCTTCCATGATTTGGATGCTTTGGATTTGGAAGAGGACTAACTGGTTGAAAAAGAGGCTGTTTCCTAGCGCTATCTTTCTTTTGAATAGACTAAAATTAAATCCAGACATGACAAAAATAATGTTTGATGGTAGTCTGTGGGGTCTGGGGAATTCACTCACCTGTTCTGAACAAAGTTCTGAATGTTCTACTGAGGCTGGTTTTGGCTCCCAGAATGCAGAGGTGAACTCCTAGTGCCAACTTTTTATGCATATTGTGGAACATGGAACATATATTATGAAAATATTTCTTCTGCATGTTTGCCAGGCCACACCATAGGGCCTGAATTTAGGTGGTATGTTTTTAAAGGTATTAATAGCTAGATCCTTTGCTGAAAAATGCAGTAATTACTATTGTAGTTTTCAGTGAAGTCTCTGAAACCTTTTTTATTAGTATTTTACAGTATTGTTTTAAGATTCACAGTTTTAATGGTTATTCTGAATACCAAAGCAGAATGGCAGTGATATATTTTAAAAATCAGATTAATTATAAAGGAAAGAACCAGCAGCTATGGCTAATTTGAAGTAAAACAGCACGTCAAAATGATCAAAAATTCTGCAAAATGATTTTCACAAATATTAAGTTTGCATCTATTTACTTATTTTGCTTCTGCTCATCCTAGGGAGGAATCAGGAATTGTACAGAATACTGAAGCTCCAGCCCCAATCCTAGAAATTCTACTGAGCTGCTTCTGACTCCAAACAGGTCCATCATACATTCTGCAAGCCCTTCTGGTTAGTAATGTGATCACCCAAGTCCTGCCAATAGTCACATAGGCTAAAGAAGGGGCAATAGTCATTGGAAACCAACAAACAGCTGTGATTTTCTTTTTGGTTCATCAGATTTGGATTACATTTTTCAGGTTTAACTATCCATGAAGAGAGGACTATGCCTTGCAAATCTCAGACAAATAGGTGAAGGGTCTTTTATACTACACTCTTCAATTTTAATAATTATTGTTTTGCAAAGAACTGCCAATATCATTTTTATTTCTTAGCATAATTAGATGAAATTTATAGGGATAGTTGCCCTTACAGATCTGCCATATTTTAAATAAGTGTGCCCTAGAGCAATCTTTATAGTTTAAAGGTTTTCTCCAAAAAAAGAGGGATAGAGAAGGATGTCCCCCTATTACAGCAGAAAATATGCAGTTGTTATTTACTACATTTCTATACTGCCCATAGCTGAAGCTCTCTCTTGGGGTTTGGGGTTTTTTTTCTTTTTTAGTAGCATGAGCATTCAGATTTGTGGAGTTGGGGAATGATTTATTTCCTTTATCTCCTTTCCATGTGTTTTATTTGTTTTGTAATCTGTATGAAAATGGAATGTTTGGAATCAGATCACTTCAGAGGAGTCTCATTTTGATTCAGACATCTCCCAAATATGTCTAAATCAGCTGAATCCAAAACACATCTCCAGTCCTAAAAACCCAGAATTTGTGCTGTAAGAAAGGGTCTGGTGTTTTAAAAACTTGGCTTTTTAGTGGAGGGAAAAGGGGTAATTCTACTTCTTAGGACAAAAAATGGGTAACAGTTTCATGGGTCCAATCAAAAGTGTGCCAGAAAACAGAAATGTTCTTAAAGAATAACAAAAAGGAAGCAAAAGGAACTGTTACAGCTCGGTTTTTTGATAAATCACGAATAAATGGTTGGTGTAAATGGGACAGGGATATAACTAACTTTCTTTGGATAGTGCCCCAAATTAACAGGCTCTAAGCATCCATATCCAAAAATATTGCTGCTTACCACTTCCACACCAACTTCCGTGGAGGCTTTGTCCAAAGCTGAAATTTAATGTTAGTTCACAAGTAAACATGTCAGGGCTTATGGCCGTGCAACATTAATGAACAATAGCAGACACAAATTACTAAAGTTTTACTTTTAATAATTTTCTTAGTCAAAAGTGTAGCTTTGAAAATCTCTAGCTATTTATGAAAACCTGAAAAAGCTGAGAGCAACCTCACTTTGAACAACACATTTTAAAGCTGTAGTCTGGCTGAACTGCTTCCAACTTCTTCACCAAACAAACAGTGCCATTTCAAAGAAAGTGGAGGGTGGGGAAGGCAAGCTTAAAAAAATAATGGATGTACAATAGCTGCACACTTTGATTTCAAGGAGAAGGCAGGGAGAATAAAGTTTTTTGCACAGTAAACTGAAACACAAAATAAACCATTTTTAAAGGAACCACTGTAATTAGAATATAATTTATGCTCTTTTTCATCCTTTGAAACCTGATGAAAATAAGGTTGCCACCTTACCTTTCCAGGAAGCAGTGCACGTGGGCCCTACACAGCCTCAGCCTCTCCCACCTCTTCAGTCTTTCTAGCCACTCCTTGTGCTGTTCTGCTCTCTGCTTGTAACAAATAGTCAGTCAAGCCTTACCACCTCCCTGGGCAAATTGCAAAAAGCAAACTGGGTTTTTGAAGTCAGAGTAACAGAACAGAATGACAGCAGATGAAGCTGAACTCTTCCCCCAGAAATAAACATATATTCCCACCCAAGGGCTGGCAAAGGTATCTTTCCTCCTTTTTTCCTCACCCACCCCTATCTTCCAAAAGCAAGATGGCAATCTTAATAGAAAAGGGGTGCTATTTTTTTAAAATAACTTAAAAACCATTTTTATTATAAAGCAGCAAAAAACATTTTCCTCTGCAAAAAGAATTGTTAGGAAACACCAATTCAATTCACCGTTCAAAGAAGAAGAAAAAAGAACACTTGCTAGTTTTCAATTTCACAATAAAGTCAAAGCTATTTTAGAGCTATTCCTTAACCTCATCAGTACTGTCTGAAGAAGATTCTTTGGCATCTTCAGTCTCTCTGTTGCTTTCCTCTTGATTTAGGTTTTCATTTTCCGATTTGGTCCCATTAAGCATTGAATTGTCACCATTCACAAATCCATTTGTTTCTGTACCAATCGTTTCCTCAATCTTTAAGTCCTCCTGCTCATCTGTATCTTCCTCCAAATTTCTCAAGACAATTGGGAGTCTTGAACCTGCCACAGTATTCTCCAGCAGTGCAATATTGCTCTCTTCATACTTGGGGAGAAGAGCTCCTTCTGCCATTTGTTTACTGTAGTATTCTCGGTTGGCAGCTGCACTCTTTACTGCTTTCTCCAAAATCTCTTTCTCACCTAGACGCAATTTAATAGCCATTGTCGCATTACAGGCAAGGCCTGGTTTTTCTAAAAAGGCTCTGTCCTCCTAAAATGGCAAAGGAAATATACAAAACAATATGTTCATCAACATCTAAGGCAGTTTTGACTATACTTCCATAAGTGGCCCACGCCATCTGATTTATATATTGCAGTATTAATGCCATCATGTGGTGCCTAATGCCTTCTCCAACATGGTGCCCTCCAGATGTTCAGGTTTCCACTCTAAGCACATCCAGCCAGCATGTCCAATGGTCAAGAATGCTGGAAATGGTCATCAAAAACATCTGGAGGGCACCCAGTTGGCGAAAGCAAAGGTATACAGCTTGAAGAATGTGTGGTCTCTGTCTCAGCGAGTTTACAACTCAAAACTTGACAAAGTTTCCAGGAACAAATGAAGCTATAAGCACATTTAGACTTTGCTGCAGTTGGAGATGAACAATGAGGGAATAACTCAAGGAATTTGTTCAAGAAGTTAATATTGAGATGGAATATGAAGGAAGAACGGTGGTATTATGATGGTGTGCCAGGCATGATGAGCAGAAAGGGAGAACAGTCATTTGAGACAGCAAGTAACATTAAGCATCAGACCGTCTCAGAATCATGCAGTCTAACAAAGAAGGTTTAATATTCAAAGAACCTCTAAAACATGCAAGAGTTTCTATCTCCATGGAGCAGCTTCCCAAGTTTGTATGAAAAGTGCTTCTAAATACAAAGCCAGTGTAAGCAAACTTTCTTTGGTCCCAGCTACTAAAAAAGGAATTGTTTTCACAACTACCCAGTTTCAAAAGATGCTTATAACCCAGCTCAATGTTGCTATCAAGGAAGAATAGCAGAAGTCCAGCAGGCACTCTTGAGATCATGGCCCACGACCAATTCAGATCCACTGCTTAAATCAAAGGCTAAATAAAGCCGACAGCGTCACAGATGAGTAGTTAAGTCACATCTATAAACATCTCTCTGGCACAGGAGGAGGAAAGAAATAGCTCCTGCCAGAGAAGGAAACCCTCACAGGAATGGCATAATTTTAAAAGAGTCACTCTCATTACCAGTAGCCAGGAAATTAGCTCAAGAAAAGTAAGGTTTATGACTATTAGAAATTATTACGTGATTTTAAAAATCTTACTGAAATAGTGGTCTTGTAGGTTTTCAAAAGAAGGGATGCTCTGGCTTCAAGGAATGTCCAAAGTTTCACCTCATTGTCCCAGCTCACTGGAAATTCAGAATTGCCAAGAGTGAAGATTCTGTCAATGGCATGGTCTCCTATCAAGTGTTCTTTCAGCTCATCTGCCAAGAGAAGAGCATACAGTCAGCAATCACGCCATTTCGTTACTAAGAAAGCCAAAACAGTTATCAATCATTGATAGGGCAGGGGCAGGGGAGGGGGATTCCTTCCTTCCAAACTTCCTATTATTGAGTTCAAGTACCAAACTGTACTGGAATGCACCCAGTAATTGTGCCACTTGTTTGGGTTACCAGTAAGGCAAGCATCGTAATCTATTTATGTTGGTTCGGACATAGGACCTACTAGTTCAGAGACTTACTCCCAAACTGCAGCTTAAGAAGGTCTCATCACTGACAGAGTGGTGAACAGCTGGTTCACTTTTGCACTTAGCTTTACAGTTTACCACTCTTCTCATTATAGCATCTCTCTGAGGCTGGAAAAGTAGAACACACACCATGCAGGACATGTGCTAGCTTCTAAACTAGGCCTGTAAACAGCCACTCACTCTGGCAGGAAAGGCTTCCCACTTGGTAGTCAGAAAGTGAAGCTTTGGTAAGCTGGAAGCGTTTCTATGCCCAAATATCTAGCACAGTGTTGCATGTGGTTTGCCAGCCTAGAATTTTTTTGTGGGCCAGTGACTTCCGATTTGACTGTAAGGCTGAAATTTCCTTAATCCAATTTTATGATTGTAAGCTCAACACAAAAGAACAAATTAAATACAAATCTTTATAAGGTTTTCTCTTTTTACCTTCAGTCATACAAAACACTCTAAGGAAAGCCAGAAGCTGGGCAGAGATCGGTGGCTCCGTTGAATGCAAGGCAAAAACACTAGAACTAACAAAAATAGGGAACAAGAAGTCAGTCTGTTGCAGCTTGATTATGTAATATGAAAATCCTTAATTTATAATTCATTTATTCTTCTAGTGGAGATATAAAAGGGTCAGTCCAATTTCTAAGCATTAAACTGAAGCTGTTCCAACATCTCTCAGATAAACATCGAACAATTTCTCCTGTACAATATGCCAGTAAAATATTACTATTAACATTTGTGTCTGCCTTCAGGTATCACAATCTAAGACCTATACAAATTTCATTTCCAAGCTTCAAACTGTGAACAGCACTCCTAGGACACACTGAGTGTCAGTAATTATTGAGAAATTCATTAGAAGAAATCCTGTTCAATCTAGTAAGGCGGCTAGCAATCCACTCCCAAAACAGGGACTCCATATCATACACTTGTCTGAATGAAAAATATTATGGTTTAAAACTAACACAATGTATTGGAATTTATAGTTCAAAAATGAAGGATGTTGGAAACATTAAAGGTCACAAACAGAGCATGACAGTACTTCTATAATGAGGGAAAGCAGAGAGTAAAAATAGCAAACTAGCCCATTCCCTAACAGATAATTAAGTGACTCTAAGGATGCTGGCAAACATGCTTTATAACTGGTAAACATGCTTTATAACAGCAATTCCAGAAAAATATATAGGAGAGAGATATTAGACTCCACCTACATTACTGAACAACACTTATGCTGTAATGTTCTACTGGACTTTAAAGCTTGAAATATTTTAAGATAAAAGCAGCCTCTTTCAGTTTGACTTACGTTGGAATGCCAGCGCGAGCTAAGACCTCTGCCTTCATAGCATACAGCCTGTCACTTTTACTCACTCCAAGCTTTATTTTCACTCTGTCATGTGAATTATTATCAAAGAAAAACCCACTGTGGATCACAAATTCAGCATTTGACCGAGTGCCATAAAAAATGTAAATCTAGGAGGATGAAAAGAGAAGTGAAGGGACAGAAAAATAGCTTAAGATCAACTCTAGGAACGACAAATGGCACATCAGACCAATCCCCCCACAACCCTGATAGTATAGTGTAGGAAAACACAATGCTTGTGAAAAATACTATCCTTAAATGATACACGGTGCAAATTTTAACACACCCCCATTGCTTTTGCTCAAACATTTGACAATGGTGGAAGCATCAATACATTTCTGTTCTAGACTAGTACATATGGTCCTTTCTCCATGTATTTAAAGCTCTCCCACTGGCTACCTTCAGAACTGCATGAAGCACCAGAATTCACATGCAAAAGAGTTCACACACAAGTGCAGCTTTGTCCCAATACCCCAGAACCATAACATGAGCAGAAGGTTATACCAGAATTATCAAATGGTTTGACCAAGAAAGAAGGGTCTATTTTGATCAGTTCTGAACAAAGAAGAGAGAACACATTTTTAACCATGACCTCTGGTCCATAGTTAATAAGCCAGCTGGAAAGTCTGTCAAAGACCTTCTACTAGCTGCAGTGGAAGGGGAGGGGGAGCATGTGAGCCTAATGTGTTGCTTAGGCTAATTTACACTTATCCCCATAATGCTAAACAGTTTTTAGCTTAATGTGCAAACCAGCTCCCTGTAAGTGTATGTGAGCTGCCTGCTTCACATTCTTCTGACAGCATATTTTACCAACAGCTTAACAAGCAATTTTTATATACCACAGCTGGGATGTCCAAAAGTTAATGGTCAACATGTAATACTGAACATGTGTCTCAGTGATATTAAAATGGAATGCTGAAGACAGATAGTGATGGCTGTTAAAAGGATCTCTATATCCCTTGGAAAACAGATCCTGACAGCTGAATTGGTTATGACATCATCTTTTATTTTCTGGACAGGTAAGTGGTAAGAAATCAGGAAGTTGCTGAATGAGAATTAAATAATGTCAAATTGCAAGATGCTGAACAAACAGTTGTTGTCCAACTGATCATGTTCAGGTCAGGTCTTTTAAGCAACCTCATCCAAGACAGATTGAACCTTTCTACCAGCCTGGTATCATTCACAACATAAAATGGTTGAGTTACTTATGGCAAAATGATAAGGTTGCTTTATATGGTGACAGAACATTTCTCTTTGTACTGACAAATGTATTTTCGATTACTAGTTGAAAAATGCTTCCCTTACGTTTCAACAACCTATTTATAAGGATGGTCTCAAAAGAACACATCTCGTGCAAGTTAGCAAAATTCATGAAACTAAACTAAAATCGTTCATGTTTACTAAGTAGCCAGTAGGTTGTATGGGACGTCTTTTCTTCAAGGCAACTCTACATGCAGTACTTCTACACACACATTTCTAGGTTACCTGTTCACCAGCCTTAAAATCTTGAAGAGCTACACACTCACAACGGTCATCTTCTAAGTTGTAGCCTGTAGTAATCTAATGAAGAGACAGGGGGAAAGAAAAACAGTTATTAGCATATTTAGAATTCTTTCTTCAGAAGAACCACCACCTTTTTTTAAAATCAGAAGCAGCTTCTAAGGTCCTATGCAAATACTATTATCAGAGTAGGCATTATCAAGTGACTTTCCGCTTCTGTCCTTCTCCAAAACAGGAAAACAGACTCGGTATTACAACTGCTAAAACAGAGCAGCTGCAACTAGAGAGCACTTCCCAGCATGCTTGCTCTCCTCTTGCCTTAGCTGGCACTCTGGGCATGGAGGGCATCTTAGCCAGAGCCACTCTTGCTCACTGATTTTCCACCAATGGCTGTTTCTCCCATGGCAAGCAGACAACCTACTCCCACAGCTTGTGGGAAGTTGCTGATGGGAAGAAGCAATCCATTACCTCTGGGAAAAGTAGCACTAGCAAGAAGGCTAGTGAACAATGATGGCTCCAGCTACGATAATCTCCATGCCCAGAATAGTTGCTAGGAAAAGTACAAACACATATGCTAGGAAGCACCCATCAGCTCCAGTCACCTTCGTAACATACAGGTAAAGGGAAGCTCAATTACATATGATGCCACATTAGAAAGGATAACAGGAATCCATCCTAATGCAGAACAACATTCTGGAAGTTTGTAAACACACGTTGTTTGTGACGCTTACAAGGGAATTCAAAAGCCTTAGAAATAAAATGTTCAATTAATAAAAGAGAGGAATGTTTTCAAAAAAACCTGGTGATTATTTTTAAGTACTGCCATCTCAGAAAAGGGGATGCAGCTCAGTGGTAGACCACATGCTTTGAATGCAGAAGGCCCTGGGTTCAATCTTTATCGCCTTCAGGTACAGAGGAGGAAATTCCTGTCTGAAGCCTTGGAAAACTGCTGCCAGTCAGTGTCAACAATACTGGGCTAAATGGTCCAATGGTCTGACTCTGTAAAGACAGCTTCCTGTGTTTGTCAATATGCACATTTAAATGATTAAGGGCACAATCCAACTGGGATGTCCATAGTCCTCTGAACCTGGAGGATTACAGACAGCCTACTGAAGGTGGGAGCAGCAAAGAGGCAAACATCGCCTCAGTCGTCCTCCTTCCCTGCAATGCAGTTAGATTTTGGCCATCTAACTCAGGTGCTTTGGAGTGGGAGGAAAGGAGGCTATGAAGCTACCATAGCACTTCATGTCTTGGCATCGCCTGTATCCTTCACTGTCTCTCTTGTGACCTCAGAGATGTAGCCGCACAGTTCTTTCCATACCAACTCTGGGGTGTGGGGGCCACTCTGAAGATGGAGATCTCGCTGGATCTCCAAAAAATCCTATGGCCATCTAGACACTGTTTAGCAGCCATAGGAATGTACTTCCCTTCACTAATTCATCAATCAAGACATTTTTAGTTAGATAACAAACCTATATTTAGGTGTCTCAGTGTTCTTTGTGAGCTTATATTTCAAATCCAGCCAGCAACAGACACTGTCTGGGCAGTTTACAAAAAGCTTTATATACATTAATATTTTCTGGCTGCTTTTATGGCATGTGTAACTTTCCTGACTGCATTCATTTTTAATTCTCATCCACACAATGTTTCAAACCCTATTTATTTCCCACAGACAACTTTCTGAAGTCTGTTTCTTTCTGTAGGGCTTTTAATTCATTTAGAGCACAATCTTATCATCCTAGGAGGATGTCCTGGGGACCACAGCATTGCGTGAATTTTCCTCTTCAACAATGTAAAGACACCTCTGAGTTCAGAGAGAAAAATCCTCCTTTCCAAGCACAGACCTCCTTTCCGAGCACAGACCTCCTTTCCAAATCACTATGGAAATGTTTGCAGTAACCTCTTCCTTGAGGTTCAACATTTGTCTTTCACAAAGGGGTAAAACAAGTGAGGAGGAGAGAGGACCTGCCAAAGCCACAGCTCTCTTAGTCCTTGATCATGCTCTGAACATGGGAGACTATTCAGACCAGACCTGGAGAGAGTCTAATGTAAGGAAAAAATAAAAATAAAAAAAGGGGGGGGGGATAGCCCTGCTTTCCTGTTATGTCCAGCCTGCCATCAAGAGCCTGGCAAGTCTTTGAAAATGCAAGAGGTCCCACCAGCAGAAGTTTGATGAGCGTTGGATTGCTTTGTTAGATGGGCACTGTGGCTCCCTGCTTTCAATTTCCAGGTTTAGAAGTGCTGCAAGATCTTTTAAAGTGTGCTGTTGCTGGACTGCTATTCGCACCAGGGATGACTTTCCATGGCGTCTTGCAATGCTGATCACCACTTAAAGACCATGCTGATCCTTTTTTATATATTCAGTAACTGTTTCTCTCTGTTCTCTGGCCCCATCTGCACTGGTGAAAATGCCTCCTTTTGAATATTGTTTATTTAACCTATTCTTGAATAAGAACAAATCTTAAGCTTTGGGTGTGCTGGACTTTTTAAGTTCTACAAATCTGTTTCCTGTTCTCCCACAGACTGTTATTCCTATAATGAGTGGCATCGTGCTCCCAGCTAATCCACAGCACAGCCACTCAGGGGAAATGCAGCAGTGGGGAGGGAGCTGGGGAAAGAGAATGCCAAAGCCAAAGGCTCTGAACCATGAGAAAATCCAAAGAGTTAATGGACACTTCAGACTGCAAGTTCAGACCTGCATTTCTCCAAAGCCATAAGCACATTTCCTATAGCTCTCAACATTCATTAAGCTCCAGAGAAACATTCCCTTCTACATCATGAGGAAATGTCAAATAACTAATAACCAAGTTAGAACAGAAAGATATGTGAGGTTATAATCAAGATGATACATTAAAGAAAAATATTTTATTAAAATGAAAACCATTTTTTGCCCTAACTTTTCTCAGCTTAGCTTCTGCATTGTTTCTGCCCAGGAGAGGATGCAGCTGGCACAACAGTTTTTGTGATGAAAGGTACTACACACCACAAATGCCACTACAGCTACTGGTAACAGGGTATGCCTAACCTGCAAGCTGATCCTTTAGGGCAAGGGCAAGCAACCTGTAGTGCTCCAAAAGTTTTGGCTTACGAGTAACTTCAGCCCTAGCCAGAATAAGCAATGATGGGAGTTGTATGTCAAAGCTTCTGAAGGTGAAGCTGAAAGAGAAACTCACTGTACTTCATGGCATATTTTAATTGATACTATTATTTTTGCCCTTTGCGCAAAGAGGGCTCCTGCCCCAATGTGCCAAGAATTCAACTTCCAGACTCAGCTGGGGCAATTTGCTGGGGCAGTGGGCAGCCTGATGCACATAGCTGAGAATGGAAGCTGAACTCATTGCCCTATGGACAGCTTTCTAACATCCAGGCAGGGCAGCTGGGAGCAGAGGGCAGACCTGCCAAGCAGACTGGCAGCTATTACCCAAGAGCTTTACCCTCACCCAAGAGCTGCGGGTGCCTGGTCTGCCACTGAGCGGATCAAGCACCCTGCCTCGCTCTGAGAGGAGACTTATTGTGCAGGAGGAGGGTCACCCACTCCTGCCTATCCTTGCCTGCATCTGGAGAGTAAAACTCTCAGCGAGGATGTCCTCTTGCCTCTGGTAAGGGGCCTGTGCCATCCTTCTGGGCAGCTTGAGAGGTCTCCTCCAGAGCCCCACAAAGATGGCCACTCTGTGCCACCACAGGCAGAGAAAAGCTTCAGACAGTGCCTCCTGACACCAGGCACCATTGTCTGGAATGGCATGGGAGTTTTGCCATTTTAATCAAGCAGCTCACTGGGTGTTTGGCCACATTGTCTAGGTTCAGATGACACAACCACCCACCATGGGTTGCAAGCCCACAGGCATCTCATACCCTTGGCAAAGCAGTACATTCATAAAAGGCATGACAACCCACGTATGAGAACAAAGATGCTTGAGTGTCATTGCATCCGACGCAAGACAGGGACCCAAGTAAAATACATGGCACCCTTTGTGGGGCAGGGGGCAAAGCTGGCAACACCCTGTGCGAAGGTGTAATGCAATTCATAGTGATCGATAAATTACTCAAACTCACTGGAAGCATGCCATCAATTATCTTGAAAGAATACAATTCACTGTTTAACAATCCCCAGACCAGGGAGAAAAAGCTCTAGTTTTATCATGAACTGCTAAGTGAAGCATCTGAATGCGGCTTACTGCATTTAATTAAGGAAAAGTACTTCAGAACTTAGAATTTCTCAGTGATAAGCTTTAACCTGCTCCCACACACATATATCACTTTTTTAGAATTCATGGCCACCTATGTCTTTAAAATACAGTGAACAAAGGATGTGGTTTACCATCCTGACATTTTGTTTCCAATTACACTTCACATAAAGAACACAAATAAAGCCACAGCAGCAGCTATTCCATCAGGCTGAAGCAGGGAAAGACGTGGAAGGCTGGCCACTCCATCAGACACCAACTACATTTGGCTCTTCTTCTTCCTGAACTGATTCCCTTCCAATTTGTCATTATAACTACTACATAACTTTACAGAATGTTACCCAAAGTAGCTAGTTTTCTTCTCCTATCATATTCCCTCTCTCCTTGACTGTAAACTAGTGGGCAGGGGGCAGTTCTGTTTACTGACTGTATGTAAGCCACTCTGGGAGTCTTTTTAGCTAAAGAGCAGGATAAAAATGCTTTAAATAAATAAATATTACAAGCAAGCAAAGCTCAACTGCCATAAGCACTCAACACCATCGTGTAAGTTCATTTTACAGAAGCCAAGAATAGTGAAAAATATTAGGGACATAATGCCGATCACTGTAACAACTACAAACAGTACAAAATATGCTTGTGGAATTAAGCAAGAGATGACTAAGAAAGTAAATAATCAATATAAAGCTACCTTGGATGTTCTTTTCTTATTGGAAAGGTGAGGAACAATATGTGTATGTGCATGCATGCACATGTGGTTGTGCAGGGGAAGCCCTTGTTGGGAAAAACAATTCTGTACAAAAACTGCACCTATTTCCAGGAAAAAGGCAATATGTTGCCTTTCTTTCTCCACTTGAGGAGCAGTGGAAAGATTTTATGACCCATAAGCCTTTTCTAGTGCTGCTTTTCTATCATTTTAATCCCAATGTTATTGGGTTCTTTTGCTGTAAATTATTATTTTTTCCTGCCCACTGGGCTCTAAACCTCTGTCAGCACCAGTACCCAATTTGACTGTCAAGTCACAATGCTGCTAAAAGATAACAATGAGAAATGCATGAAGACAGTATTCTTGACAGAGTTCTTAGAGCAGGTTGATCTAATTAGCAGTGTCAGAAGCAAGAAAAAGCAGGGTGGACACAGCTCCAACTAAAACCAAAAGAGCCTTTTATTATTTAGCTTGTGGAAGAAAAAGGGCCCGTGGGGTAGAGCAAAGAATAAAGACGCATTATAGCTGACTGACTGGAGAAACATCTCAGAAGCAACTTTGCAACAGACTTCAGAGTAGGAAACACCACCTGTCTTCCGGCTTTCATACAGTGAGCCTGGATTTCCTGGATCATCAGCAGAGGAACAGAGGCCCAGGCTGTGCTCCCAAGTTCACAGGGAGATGTTTAACTGAGATTAATAGTACTTGCAAGCTCATGTAGCATGGTAGCTAAGAGCATGAGCTGGTATAGCCATGGTTCAATATTTACCTAAATCAGAAACTCACTAGTTTCTTGGGCAACCAATTACCTCAGCTTTTCCTGTATCCACCCCATCCAAAACTACAATCTAGGGATAACACTAGCAGAACTGGTACATTGAGAATATGCATGTGACCTGTTTTAGGTGTTAAAGCTTTATATAAACAGCAATAGTACTGCTTCCATATAAGCATTCTGATGTGCAGAACAAGTAGAACTACGCTGTAAGACTATGGAGACTTACCTGGGAATAAATATCCTAAATGGGACTCAGTGCAATTCTGTGCATATCTAAGTTCGGTTATCTATGCACAAAATTGCACTGCTAGAAAAGAATTAATTATCTTCACACATATTTTTCTGACTTCTAGAAAAGCAAGTACCAAAGGCTGGTAGGATGAAAAACAGACTATTCTTAGTAGTCCCTTTACCAGAAGTTGCAACTTTTTTTGCAAGAATGTCTGTGGTGGAATAAGTACAGTCACAAAAATACAAGAGGACTAATGCTTGGATATACTGGTATTATAGCCAGACTGGTTTTAGATTTTTAGTAAACACTGTTCCATCCAACAAGATTAACTGCTAAATTGGTGTTGAATAATTTCATTCACTCTTGCAGGGAACTGTATTGAAGTATGATCTATACAGGATTATTACCATTATGTAATTGTGAGGGAATGCAAAATTTGCAAGTTACAGCTTTGGCAGAGATCTAGTTCTTGATTTCAGGAGAGATACCTGAACCACTATCTCTAGAACAATAATACACTGTCACTGAAAAGTGCAAAATATCTACTCTTTTAAAATTCCTACTGAAGTCATTTATTAGTCCATTCACTTAAGATTCTCATGACTGAAGTGTAAACTCTGAATGGATAATTAGACCAGACTTGCACTAAAAAAATGAGAGGAAAATGGAGAATAAGTTGGATTTATCTAATTAATTTAGGGTCCGAAGATTAGTGTTTCTGCATTATGTAGTTTAAAATATTATCATCTGAGATTGTATAATCTCAGGAATGGCTGACTTTTGCATTCTTTGGACCATCCTATTTTTCCAATCTGGAAGCTGGCAGTGATTGGACAGCGGGGACCAGAGACATAAGCAATATGCCACTGAGAAGGTCACACTAAAATAAAAAAGTGCAGTGGAAGGTTTCAGAGTTCTGTAATGGATGCACTTGGGCAGAACAAGATGAACTACGTATGAGTGAGCTTGCCAAAATATCAAAAAGCATGATTGATCCTGATCCCCTGAACTCCACTGTCAAATGTGAGGTTTCTCCAGTAGAGAACAGTAGTCTAGAGAAACTCGACCATACTTGATACTGACCAGAGAAGCATTAAGCCCTGGATGTACTGTAATAACATAAATATTTAACTAAATCAGCTGGTAGCCAGGATTCTTATTACAAAGTGCTGAATATATTCTGGGGGTTTTGACCACTGCTCATTCTTTGCATTTTATGTAAGTTATTTATTTCTAATGCACACACAATCACTAAACACTGTATATAACACAAATAAAAGAGAAAGGCCGTGCCCTAGGCTTAAAACTAGATGAGATGTAGCATTTACACAGATCAGTTTCCATTTTGTGTTTACTTATTTATTTATACAAACTTCCCCCGTTTCTCATTATAAAATAATCTCAAAGTAGGGTGCAATAATGCAGAATAAATCAGCCAAGAACAGAACCACAGGCAGTAAGTTTGTAAGATGCAGACAACCAAATTGAATCAAATGCCTGCATAAACATTTACATCTTAAATTGGCACCAAAAGCGTGTATCCTTTGGCACCAACCACATAGGAGAGCAGCAGAATTTTCACAACCAGTGTGCTATCAGGAATATACTATCTCAAATTCCTGCAAACTGGATCCCAGGAAAATGCAGCACCATCAAGGAAAATGGAACTACCTCAGCAAGGTATATATGACAGAAGGTGCTCCATCAGGTATCCAGGTTCTGTGTAGGGCTAAAATTTACATTTTAATACAAGAGTGTGAAACCTGTCTAGAAAGTGTAAAGTTTGTCAGTGCAACTCCTTCCATATAAGACCTCCAATTCAAATGAGATATTAAAATGTGAAAAATATTAGCTCTGCAGTATATGAAAACACTCAATGTTCCTGCAAAAAGCCATAAAAACAGTATCTTTACCAGCCCATTGGTGTGATTACACATATCCCATAAAGGAATCAGAGCTAAAGTAACCCGGGAGCCATCCTCAGCAGGAATCTGGTTTTGTCGTGTCATGACAGAAGAAACTGCCCACCTACAAACCAAAAATATTTCGTTAAATGGAAGCAACATAAAAAGTTCCAACTGAGATTACACATCTTAGGACAATTCTTCTCAGCTTCTTACCAAAAGCAGATAACATCCCATTTGTACTTTCATTAAGTGTTTACTGTTGTACCAGAATTTTACATGTTATTAATACCAATTATCTAACTTTTGGAAAGCAAAAGCCAAATAGGTCAGCCTTTTAAAAAACCAGCAAAACAAATATTGTATTGTTTATTGTATAATTTTAGTATTTATGTGTTGTGAGCTGCCCCAAGGCTTTGTTGCGATGGGACGGCATAGAAATGTTTTAAATAAATAAATAAATAAATAAATAAACCCTATATAAATTATATCAATTTTTCACAATTGCATAGGCTCAATGTACTGGCTTTAATGTCCCTAAGAAGAAATCAGAAAATTAAGATTTTCTCTTCTGGGAGATTATTCAGATGTAGAAATGTTTTAGGTATCATTTCTACCATTGTAAGCTAGGCCCCATCAACTTTCAGGCCATTTTACTTTTATTTTAACAATTGTACATAGTGTCAAAGAGCAACTACTGAATTTACTGATAGAAAAACAATTTACAAGGGATATTTAGAAGGACTGTAACATAAAACAATTTAGACTAAAGCCATCAAACTAATGTTGCTTAGCTAGTGAACAAAATGTATGAAGTTAAAATCTAAATTTGTTATATAATTTCACTCAATGATTTTTAATATGACTACTGTGACTCAACCAGGGATTCATGATTGGTTATTTTCTGGGGAAACATTTGAAAGTTATTTTGAAACATTTGAAAAACTTATTTTATATAAAAAGGGATACAAACCTATAATCATCATATGTGAAAGAATCCTTTAATGGCAGTTTGCTGGCATTAGGATGGGTCTGAGAAATACAGGATTTAGAGGAGAGGTGAAAAGGAAAAACAAAAAACAAAAAGAAATCAGTCAGCAGAATTTCATTATTTAGCTGCCTAACAGATCCTAACAAGAGCCAAATGAAGCAGGAGGCGTCCAGCCGCGCTACAGAGGGATCATCATGCTATTATGCTCTCATACATCACTGTCAACTTAATTTGTTGTGCCCAGCAGCCGCCATAAATCTGTTTCTTCATATTTCAAAGACTGGAACCCACAGACAGCACACATAAGAATTTAAGGTGGACTCCCATCTCCATGCTACACATTAAAACTTGTCTAAAAATGAGATTGCTCCAGTCCTCTTCTCTTACCCTGGAAATTTAAATCTGTACTTTAGCATACTTGATCTTAAGTATCTTTCCTTGGATGCATTTTTTTAAATGCAGAGGTTAAGCCTAATTCAGACATAGAGATTAAAATGTTGAAGCAGTTATGCAGATGGACTGTGCCGCAGCAATCATTGCGGGGGGGGGGGGGGAGACTAATGAAGCACTTTGATTTCTTTCTTTGTGATACTGGTCACATTACATGTCTGAAAAGGGGGCAAGAAAAGTGACCTTAATTATTATGAGGAACTAAAAATGATTTAAAAGAAATTTTAATTACGAAGAATTCGTTCTTTTCTGGACATCTGACTTACTAAACTACTTCAAGGCCACTTTGTCTCAAACACATTGAAATACAACAGCTAAAAAGAACCACGGACTTCTAAAAATGCTTCAAAAACTTTTACCCCCATAAGAGATTGAGAGCCATTAACACTATCATTTTAATATTCCATTTCAATTACAGTTGAGTAGGCAGGTTTCAGTAAGTGATCAAATGAACGGTTATTTCTACTGATACATTCAAGCAAAACTCATTTGTATCTTTGCAACATTGTTAAAGCAAGGAGCTCTGTGTAGTGTGCTCATTTTTTGTACTCTTGATACATTAGCATCACAAGTGCATGGTAATTTATCATCTCTCACAGTAATGTACTTGCTGGCACTGTGTGCAGGACAGTAGGGGATGAGGTAAAAGTGGCTCAAACCGTAAATCAATTAGAAAACAAAAGCTTGTGCTCAGTGCACAATTTTAGGCAAATTATATACTACAAAAGGCTGTCAATTGGGTGTTATGTCCCAGGTGTCTCCTCTCTCCAACCCCTTAAATTAGACATGTGGATGGACTAGCTCTGAAAACCAGGCCTCACTCAACTAATAAATAAATACACAACTTGGTTTCCATACAAAATTTCATTTCAGATTTCTCTATCTTTGGATGAGTATTTTAAAAATAACTAATACGAAGCTTAGCATATCTGTAGACGCACCATTTCTCAACATAGTGCCACAGTTGACATTATTTAGGAGAAACATCTCAATAGTCACATCATGAACACAATATATATATCTCAACCCTGAAATACAAGAAAAATGATACACCCATTACCATTCACAGCAGTAAAGTATTAACAATTTCAAGAATAATCTTTGGTAAACTATGCATATAGTTTATTTTTGGTAAAATTTGGCTTGAAGAAGACAACAAATTTCACAAGTAGTTCGTTATTACCAATACATTTTGCATTAAGTCATGCAGGAAAACTTAGAATGTCTACAGCTTGTCTGGCTGTGGACAAGTTCCATATGAAGCATAGAATAAGCTTATATAATACCAAACCCATGATTGCAGTTAATTTCTGTGTAAAGTTCAACTGAGAAAATGACTGTTCCTATTAACAGACATACTAGGATTTCTCTGAAGGAAAAATGGCTTAGCAAGGCTCTGACTCCACCTACTGGCATCAGAATAGAATACATTTTAGACAGAAATTAATCTTAGAATTTTTGTTTTAAAAATACACAAAAATACAATCTTCTCCAAGATGGAACATCATCAGTTAAGAGAGACATTCAGGCTATTGGTAGTTCATACTAGATAGTGACTTTTTCACACGTGTGAGAACACATGTCTGTGTTTTAATTCTCATAAATAATTTTTAAACAAAATATTATGTAAGGAATTCTACAGAAAAAAATATGTTTCAAAAACAAAGTAATAAAATCAGCAGTTGTTTAAAGCAAACTAAATATAATTGTGTGACATAAAAATACAGTAAATTTTTTAGAATGAGCAGACCAGCCTTAACTTGATGAAAAAAGTAGAAAATTACTTTCTCGGGGAGACCAATCCGTTAAAAAGGTACCACCACTAAAACTGTTCCACCCCACATACATCTATAGCTAAGACATGGAGCAGAGGCTCACCAGAGGCCTAGGGATGACAACATTACTGCAGTAGGTCTTTCCTAACATTTTCTGGGTCCAGACCACATTCTGCTGAATAGCAATCAATACAAATATGCTCACCCCCCCCCCACTGTGATCAAGGTATAATACACTGATTTTCTCTATTAACCTGTTGCTTCCATACTTCAATGGCCTAAAGAAACACAAGTATAGGCAGTTAAAATGAGACAGACGTTTATTTTCTTAAAGCCCTCTTAAAAAGTATTATAAGAATGCAAAGCCCCACTCTGGTTTTGTGTTTTGATACAATGGGGTTTTTGCGCAGATATGCCTCTACTTTTTACTATCCTTTTTCAATATGTGTTACTAATGCTAAAATAATACAAAAATTATATAGTTTTAGAACAGAACACAACTGGTATTTAACAATTAAACAGTAACTATTTAAAACAGCAATGGACAATAAATTATACCGTTTTATAAAATAGTTTTAAAAGCCACCTGTACTTTCCAAGAGAGCTATTTATAGAGCAATTCCTTACTCCAGCTATTTGTACATTTCTAGAAAAACAAGCTTTCCCCCTTAACAAAACAGAGGAAATACTATTGGATTATAATACAAAATGATAATGTCTCGCAGCAAAAGATATACATTAGAGAATAATGTTACCAAGTAATTAATTGCCGTATTTCTGAGAATGCTTTCCAATGTTTTAACATATGTTAGCATATCTCAGCTGAAATGACCAAGAGAAGAATACTCTGATTAAAAAATTGATTTAGCATGCAGCTTCTCTTTACAGTTCCTCAGTAAAAATGAAATCTCCCTAACAAACACTTAATAAAACCTGTCAATATATCTAGAAAGAAAAATGACACAAATGCATTAAGTATTAAATACCCTTGGAAAAAGTCACATATTCCATGAATTTTTGATGTACTATCTTGACATTAATGTAAAACCTTGATATTTATAATTGACAGATATTTAATAAAGTATAGAATATGGCTGCTGCATAGCATGCAAATTTTTCAGGTTGATCAAAAGAGATAGACACTTATTCAAATGAAGCAACCCATTGATAAATGGCAAAAATTAGATCGCTTAAGTTCATGCACCCTTAGTTTTATAAATGGTATTACATGCAATAGTGTAAAAATATAATAGTAGTATGAGTATTTTAAATTTTGTTTTATTTTAAAATAGCAATGGGAACATTAAGACAAATGTTTAATTAAATGCAAACACATTTATTGGAGTAATAATAGGTCTATTTATATGGATGTTTGTAAACAAAAATGGTCAGACATCAGGAGACTTAACTGGAACATTTTAATCAAGATGGAAAATCAAGGCACGATGACACAGTGCTATCCTAGGCATACCCCCTCAGGAGTAAATCCTAGTTAACTTCAGTGAGACATACCCTTGGTCATAGAGTATAGCAGCCTTTCCTAACATGCTGTAGACTTCAGCTCCCATACACGCTAGCAGACAGGACTAAAGGTCACAAACTCTATAGTCCAAAACATCTGGAGGGTACCAAGAATGCAGTCTTAGAAACATGGTATTTTTAAAATAGGTATTTCTCCTTGTCACCTGGAAAATGAACACAGCCACATGCTTGATAATTTATCCAAATTAAAACAAAAGCACAGAATCCAGTTAGTTTGCCTCCACCAACAAAAGGCTTCTGTCAAGAGAAAAGGGAGGCATGTGATTTCCAAGGTTTCCCTCTCCCCTTGCAGACACCAAAAACCCCAAAGTCTGCTCTGGATTGTCCCACAACCTGCTGGAGCAGATCTGGGGAACACAAGGGAATACAGGTGGGAGGAATCACTGAACCACCCCCTCCTGCTGTGCTGAAACAAGCTTCCATTGACAGAAGAGACCAGTTGGATTCTGGACAAAAGCTTTAACGTAACAGCTAGCTCATTCCATACAATACATCACAAAGGTTCACATGCTATCATGGAAAATATATGATCACCTCTTGGTTATGACAGCTTACTCATAATTATTCAGATTTTACAAAAATATTTATGCAGAGAGAACTAGGAGGCAGATAGAACAAGAACACCACTGAATAAATATGTCCACAGTTAACACCAGCTGTCCCTTATATTATTGATATATGCCTTGTAGAGGCATCCAGAAAATTACAATTTCTTATACTGGGTAATAGCAATATAGAACTGGGGTCAAGTTCATTTCTGCATTAACTTATATATGTATCAGAGTTCATAACCTACAGCCCCGATATTTCCCCAGCTAACATTAGCTGCCAAGATGTGGGCTAAAGAACGCATGCTGGTTGCCAGAAAGAGGGCGTCAGAAGGCCACATCTTCAAGTTAGCTTAATTTGCCTTCCACAATTAAAATAATTGATGCATTAATCTCTAACTTCTTTCCAATAGCCACATAGATGCCTGGATCTTTCTTCGTATTATCTCAATGTGGATGAGAGGTAAGACCCCTAGGAAAAACATGCAAGGGGTCTCTGAGAGACAAGACTCAGGTTTTCACTTTGATGTTGCATGTCTGAATACAGAGCTCAAGGCTTTTCTTCTATTGAAAAAGAGTGATTTTTGCTTCCTTGTACATTCATTTATTTAGTATAAATTCAAGGCAGCTGTCATAATTCTTCCCCTTCTCTCAGTCTTTTTCACATTATAACACTCCTGAGAGGTAGATTTGGCAATTGGATAATAGATTAAAAATAATTATTTTAATACAAACACAATGCTGGAAATGGCAAATACCATACTAAAAGATACCACATCACAGAATGCCTCTTCTACAATTATACATACTGCTAGGCACACTTGCTTTATATAAACCTAAGAAAATACGCCTTTTCTTTAAAATGATTTTTTTTAGTCATCTACAGATTGAATTAGTCAACGAAAACTCAAAACAATTAAGGGAACAATCCTAGGCATGTTTAACTAGAAAGAAGTCCTCCTAATTATTTTTAGAAATGCTGCTAAATATTTTAATGTCATTGGGACATCACTGACTGTCATTTATAAAGAACTTCAGATTGCAGAGCTTTTCTTCAAAGGGAGATAAAAAAAACCACAACCAAAATAAAAACCACCCAAACAAAAACAATGTTTTATCACTCCAAAATAAAACTATCTAATACATAGGCCCTAAGTCTATAACTTGTTCACCAAATAGCAAACTGTGTCCTTTGAAGCTCAACTCCAATGCCACACTCAAAACAATTTAACAATTTGATTGGCCCCAATGCCTACCCCTGCCCACTTGCATGCAGCTTACTTCCCCCCATTTTACTTCCTATCTCATTTTTCAGAAACTAGATTTTATTATTTATTATTACATATATAACAGCGCTTTCCCCTTTTCCAAAGAACCCCAGGCAACACACATGATTCTCCTCTTCTACATTTTATCCTCTCAACATTCCTGTGAGGCAGGTTAAGCAGAAACTGTATGACAGGCCCAAACTCACTCAGTAAACTCTAGAACTCAGATCTCCTGTGTCCCAGATGGTGTACTCTCCCAGCCACTACACAATACAAGCTCTTTACTATGGCACCAAAACTAGCAAACTAAATTTCATTCCTTCACAGTCGTGAACAAAATCCAGGCATCAGTCAATTCAAACATCACAGCAATCTACAGGTAGTCTAAACCAGAAGGTAGAGGAAGTACAGAGCCCGCAGCATTTCTCTTGTTCATTCAACCATGGTTTGGCAAGACATGAATAAAATTCCATTATAAGAGATGTGCAAAGGTATAAACTGAAGTATTCCCAATAATTAGACTAAAAGCAAGTTTAATAATTCGAAACCTTTAGCTGCACTTCTACAAGTAACCCAGAAAAATACAGGGGAGAAAGGAAAAGAACCTTGTCACCTGAGTTTGAGTGACATTAAGGAATGGGTGGGGAAAGTAATAACATTAGTGCTGGATTATGAGCAATAATTTGTACAGGCAGTCCCCAGGCTACCAATGAGCTCCATTCCTAAGAAACTGGAAATCTGTCTTTAAGTTGAATTTGTATGTAAGTTGGATCACATATAGTTGGCCCTCCATCAAAGTGGAAAAACTGCTAATAACTCTACCCCTGCAACTCACCAGTGCCTCTTCTTAACACCAACGAAATGCCAGATACATTTTCCTCTGCAGATGGGTGGGACAAGAGGGCCTGCTTCTCCCTCCCACCCGGTGATGATTTCCTAAAGTATTTTTTAATTAATAGGCTTTATGGCAGTTCATAAGTAGCTCAGATTGTTTGTAACTCAGATGTTCGTAAGTCAGGGACTGCTGTACCTTCTCTTTAAAGAAGAGTATGCATTGATCACAGCCCAACACTGGATAGTCATGACTGTGTTACTGTTCCTTCTGTCCCATGTAATTAGTGCGTACAAAGTTGGAAGACTACACTAAAACAGTGCCTTGGTGCACATCAACTTCCTGCCTGCAACCGCCTCTCTAACTTTTTAAGGCTGTGAGAATTATCACAGCTTATCAATGCCTATATCCCAAATGGGAAAAGTGATGAGTCGGGGTCAAGCCATAGGGAACTTGGGAGGATGATCACCTCAGGGTTACACCAGGCCTCTTCCCTGGATTTCCAGTTTTTTAGTTTTTTTAAAATTCAAGGTTCTAGCTTTTTCACTTAAGGAGTATGTTAGGGGAATTATGCAGAATTCTATTCAAATTCTATGCAACTGGCACCCAACTATCTGACCAGAATGACTGAGAGACCAAAAAGAAAAAAAAAGAACAGAAAGGGGAAGGGGAAGAAAAAACCCTGACAAGACACTAGGCACTTATTTGTAAATATTACTGAAATTAAATATCTAAATAATTTAATACACCAACTACTTTAACCACCCACATTAAAAAAAACATTAATTCACAATTTCCTAGTGTCATGTGTGCATCAATCAACTTTCATTATTCTACCAGCACATATTGTGTTTGCCAGTAACTCAATGTCTTTCATGAACTTTTTTTCTTCATTCTTCTCCTCCACCCACAAATCTTGTCAGCTTACATTATGTGGAAATGCACACTTCAAATATGTACCTTTAGGAAATACACGCAGCTTCCTGGGACAAGCAAGATCAATCACATGGAAGGACCAACACCCATTAGACAAAAACAAAACAAAACAAAATGAAAATTCTAATATCTCTAATTTATATAACCATGTCACCTTCCAACCTGCTTACAAGCAATGAGCAGGAACTTGTCTAAGGGTGTACTACCATATATATTTACCTGTAAGTAATTCCTACTGAACGCAATAGGACCTGAGAAAGCATAAAAGGGTTTGCATGGTTCTCACTTCTTTGGCTACTGCACAAATACAGCAATCACATGCAGAGTATGGTGGCTGTATCCATGGCTTTACCCATTGGCCAGACTGCACCAATGGAAGCAAAACTCTGCATACTCTTAGGTGTTTATGGGGAGGCTATCATTAATTTACCTTTATGGATTAAATCTTTACACCACCCCACAGCTTAAGCTCTGTGGGCAGTTCAAAAAATGAGACTTAAAAACATAAAATGGCATATGCATGAAGTGGCTTATTTAGGAAGAGAACAATACATCATCTTAAGACATAGTATAATTCAGATTCCCAGACCTGAGGTCAAGAACTGAGCACCAGTCTCCCTGCCCCAGCCTTTCAGTCAGTGCAGAAAGAACAGTGCCAGCAGGAAGCTGACCTCAAAAAAGGGGTAAAGGCGGTATTCTGGGGAATGGAAAGAGAAGAAGACTGTCATTTTCTAGGATATCCTGATGGTGCACTAGCCACCTTAACATCTGAAGCAGCTCAGCTAGAAAGTCGCTGAAATGCAGATGAGAAGGTCATGAATGCTTGCGCTACTCCTTCCACTCTGCATTGCATGCTTGTAAGCTTCCAAATTTGAGGCCTACAAACATCCAGGGTGCAATCAAAAGGACTGCACCCAGAATGGACATGCATCTCATCCACGGTGTGATTTCTGAACCAAGAACAAAACACCATGGAGAAGATGCCCAAATCTCATTTGGACACATATATACAAGCAGTCTGAAATATATACAAGCTTGCTAAGGCCCAAGACATAACTGGGAAATCAGCTTATGGTTGATAGAATACTTTGTAAAATACTCTGCAGCTTATGGTTGATAGAAAGGGAGAGGTGAAGGGGACAGAAGCAAGCACTAGCAACAAAGCTTTTAGCAGAAGTGATTATCAAGATAGGTACAAGAATGGTAACACTATACCAGGAAAGAACTTTTTTTGAAAGCTTATACATTCATATTCAATACAGAGTTCAATATAATCAATAATACAACAGCTACAATGTGTTCTATAATGTAAAATGCATTTTAATGGCTTGACTTGGTAGTTTTAGACCCTATTCAGCATCCCAGTGAGTATGCTGTTTTCATTGGAGTATTTTTTTCTAAGAAGTCAGTAAAATTATCTGATATGATAATGCTTGGTGATTCCTCTTCACACACAACTGCAGCATATACAAGTGTCCAATAGGAATGGGTCTTTTAAATGACTTAAGATTACTTTGATTACCAAAACAATTTTGGACAGCAATGAAATGAAACAGTTATGCTACATTTTTATTATAGTAATAACAGAAGTAAGTTCCACTTAGAAGCACTACAGTTTTCCATACCAAGACATATCACACAGACCAAAAGTGTAAAAGATAATCCATTTTCTAATTTAGTTAAATTACTAATTTCCAAAGATAAGTCCCTTAAACATTTAAACAGTGTTCAGAATATACATCTCCTTTGCGTGTTTCACTCTAGATACATCAGCTTTCTACTGTGCTTTGATTTTTATTGAACATTCATCACTGCAGTTACATCAAGAAAAAAAGTATTAAATCCCAACAATAAAGCCTATGTATCTGTGAAAAAGTAAGATTAACTATTGAGGCATGGAGTCCCAGAACACAGATAACATCCCTGGGGATAGAAGCTGTTGCTCTCTGGAAGTATGACTTGATCTCAGGAAAATAAGCAGTCATACTGTTATAGCTACAGAAACAACTGCACATCTGAATTCGTGGCCAGGAGAGGGGTTAAAACCCTCATCTTCTAAAATAAAAGTCTCCACAGACCTCTGTATTTTCTAGCCAACACAATATATCTCCCAAGTGTGGCTTAAAAATGTGCAGAAACAATTTCATCTAATATTGGCATATATGGTTTTGAAGCACAGCATTTTCAGACAGAGTGTTTGGGGAGACTACTTTAATGGGATCGTAAGCCATTCAGAGCAGCAGAAATAAATTAAAAGTAGTTACGTTGGCAACCAGGATCCAAAATGCAGAAGATAACTGTTTCCCAAATGAGAAGTTTTATGGTTTTCAAAATGGAAAGTTCTCACACAGCCTCCCATTTTTCCTACTGTTACAGAAAGAGAGCTTAGAGAAATAGAGACCGGTTCACTGTCTTGAAAAGATTACCAAACTAATCCTGTGTGACATGAGGTATAGGTACCTTTGCTACATTTCTTTGGTTGCCTAGCTGAAAACTTGACCCTGCAATACAGAACTTACCAGAAAGTTATCCAAGTGTGTTCTATTTTGTTGGGGAGCAGAGTGTCCATGTTCCATCAAAGCATCTCTTGGTTCAAGTATCATTTTACAGACTGAACCAGTTTGCATGAGAAGACAGCCAATCATGGATTATTTAACTTCTGCTGAGCCAGGGCACATACCACCCACCATTTTGAATATGCCAACTGAGGATTGCTATGTCATCTGAACCTGACTGTCAGCAGGTATGCACAAGTTAAACAATACATAGCCCTCATCTTATTGCCATTTAACTGCCATGTAAACCCCAATGGCTGGGTTCACATGACAACATCCCAATGTCAACTGCATATTCAAAATTGTGCCTAGCACTGTGACTTGAGTCACCCAGTCCCAGTGTATTAGTGGGAAGAGTGGAAGAAATGTGAGACCCAGAAACATTACCTTTCTCATAGTGAAGATGGGGGCGGGGCGGGGGGCTTTAGAAAGACTCATGGTGCTTTGTGTTTCCTGAACAGACTACTTCTAATCAAGAGGAAAGTCAGATTGCTAAATTGCACTTAAATCCAAATTCTGAAGTACTTATATGCATGTATAACATATACAATGGTTTGATTAAGACAAAACTAAACCAAAGTTTAGCTTTCTCTAAAAGAGCTATAGCAGTTTAGGTTATGCATTCCCTTCACCACAACTCAATGCAGCTGACAGGTGTTTGGAAGGTTCCACATCCAAACTGTAGTTTGTCAGCTACGTTTAGTGGAAATAAGCCAATGTTAACTTGGAGCTTACAAAGCTACCTTGTGTCTGCTAGACATTGTTTGTTTGTTTGTTTGTTTGTTTAGGAAGCTTCTATGCCGCCCCATTTGCTGATGCCTCGGGGCGGCTCACAACAATACTTAATAGTTAAGATTAACCACAGTTTATGAAGTGGATGACTCAATTATAATTAATCTAAAAGGGAAGCGGAAACTTGTTTTCTCCAGGCCAAGCCAGTAGAGGAGAGCAAAGCCCGAGGTTTAGTATCATTTCTGAAGGCCAGTGTGCCTGCTTACATACATGTGGAATAGATTTTTTTTTGTCCAGTGAAATGCTTAACTGTCACAGTCCTGTTAACTATCAAAAGTAGTCCCCTAGTAATTCATTCCACATTCTGCATTTACCACCACCCAGTTCTCCCTCATCATTTTACTTCCTTCGCCCTTGTTCTTTTTACCTCAGTGAGAACGCTCAGCTGCTTTTGCTCTTACATCTGCGCTTATTTACTCCAGTTCAGCTTGCACCTTCCACCTTTTGTACTACCTGCTTTTCTCCTCCCTTGGCAGTGGATTACTCCTTTCTTCCATTAACACCAATCCCGCACCAATTTTGCTGAGCAGAGATCACACAGGACCCGTCTTCTGATTTTTGTCACTTTTACGTTAGGGTCACCCTTAATGCTGTTGCAAAGCAATCTTATTTTTCTTCACCTATCTGGTCTTATTCATCTAATCTAGAAGTAATTTCCACCAACCCAGGTCAACACAGCTAACGGCCTCTATTTTAGAAGCGTATCACCTGTCTTGTGTTATTGGTTTCCACTTCTTCCATGGTTCATTCATCATCTGTGTTCCTATTTTTAATCTTTTTAAATTTTCTTCTTCCATTATCCCTGCAATGGATATCTTTAAGTGAGTTGGTATTTCTCTTTTATGTACAAAGCTTCGATTTGTGTGTAATTGCAATTATGATCTTCATCTTGTTTATCTAAAATATATATATATTTTCACAGTGGTTTGGAATAATGGTTCTAAAAGCAGGACTGGGCTTAAAGGATGTTTCTGCTGTTTCAAGAAAATGGGGATTTTAATTAATCACCTCTTTCCCCTGCAGGGAAAGTTAAGAAACCCCCCAGAAGTGGTGTGAGGAGCCCCACAGGTTAAGGGGAATCAACAAAATTTGTTCCTGCCCTTATTTTGCAAGCAAGAGCTCATGGAAGACAGACCCTTTTACAGGTGAAAGAAATTTGAAAGAAAAATTACACAAAGGTTAACATATTCTTTCACAATTTCTTAAACCACTTCTCTTTAAGGTCCTCTTTTGCTTTGAATTCCTATGAACTGGAGCCTCTATTTTTTAATATCATTCATGTTCTTGCATTCACATATTTGATCTCTCATATCACTCCTATATTGAACATTTATAACTTTGTCTTTTCCTATGTTATCCATCTAACATCACTACCTAAATTTCTGTTATCATTTTTGGGCAAGTCAGCATAATATTACATTAAGTCCACAAATTTGGTTTTGCTAATATTTCTATCCTTTTCAATCTCCCTCTTTTGCTTGCCCATATTCCTTTTCTTAGTGTCTGCTTATACTTTAGGTGGTTCTTTTGATTCTGTTTTATATTTTCCTCATCATGTTTGTGCTCTTACCAAATCTTTCATTTTAATCATCTCAATATTTCTAAAATTCATTTCTTTCTTCCTCTTGACACTAAAATAGAAACACAGAAACAGAGCGAGTCAGAAGGGGTCTCCCGGGCCATCTAGTCTGACCTCTGGCACCAGCCGGCTCCGCTCACGACATGCCCACCATGTGCACGTCCAGCCTATCCTTGAACACCTATACTGATGGGGCCGCATCAACCTCTCGTGGAAGCCTATTCCACACCTTGGGGTCCTAACTGTCAGGAAATGCTTCCTGGCATCCAAATGGAACCTTGGCTCCCTGAGCTTTCCTCCGTTGGAGCGCGTCCTGCCTTCCTCTGCAGGGGAGAACAGGTCTCTACCCATCTCCATGTGACATCCCCTCACATACCTGTATGACACCAACAGATCCCCTCTGAGTCTCCTGCAGGCTGAAGAGACCCAGTTCCCTCAGTCTTGCCTCATAACCCATCCCCTGCAAACCAGCCACCAACCTTGTGACCCTACGCTGCACTGACTCTAACCTGGCTATATCCTTTCTGTAATGAGGGGCCCAAAACTGAGCACAATACTCCAGTTGCGGATGCACCAGAGTCGTATAGAGTGGTAGTAATACCTCCCTTGATCTAGAAGCCACACATCTGGCTATGCAACCAAGGGTGGCGTTCACCCTCCTGACCACCGCATCACACTGCTGACTCATGTTTAGCCTGCAGTCAACCAGTACCCCAAGATTCCTTTCACAAGTGCTGGTCTCCAGCCACTTGTCACCTAACCTGTACTTATGCCACCCACTCCTATGCCCCAAGTGCAAGACCTTGCACTTATCCACACTGAACACCATCCTGTTGTCTCCTGCCCACTTCCTTTTGGATCTGGAGTACCTGCTCCTCAGTTGTGGCCACTGTTCCAGTTTTAGTGTCGTCTGCGAATTTGATCAGCAGACTTTTCATTAATGACATGGAAGAAGGGGTGAACAGATTAAACAGGATTGGCCCCAGGACAGAGCCCAGGGGGACCCCGCTAGGCACTGGCTGCCATCCTGATGATTCCCCACTAATGGTTACCTTCTGCTTTCAGTCAGCCATGCCCTAATCCACCGGACAGTGCTTTGGTGTATCCCAAAACTCCTCAGTTTCTCCACCAGGATATCATGGGGCACTTTGTCAAAGGCCTTGCTGAAATCCAGATATACCACATCCACTGCATCCCCTCCATCTAGCCATCTCAAAACCTTGTCATAGAATTCCACAAGGTTTGTCTGGCAGGACCTGTTTTGGCGGAAGGCGTGTTGTGTGGCTGTCAGCCTCCCTTCCCTTCTCTCTCTATTATGAGCCTTTCCATGGTTTTTCCTACAATGGACGTAAGGCTAACAGGTCTGTAATTTCCCATGTCCCTTCTACTACACTTTTTGAAAATTGGGACCACTGATGCTACCCTCCAGTCCTCTGGAACTTCACCCGTTCTCCACGAGGACTCAAAAATGGAGGCCAGCGGGCATGAGAGAACCCCTGCCAACTCTCTAAGTACTCTCGGGTGTAACTCATCAGGGCCTGGCGCCTTTGTAATGTCCCTGAGGAGCTCCTCAACTTCAAGGGGGGGTGACTCTAATCTGTGCCCCTAAGTCCCCAGCCTCATCTAATCTCCTATGCGGATATCCCCCGTCCTGCTTTGGGGAGAACACAGAGGCAAAACAGTCATTTAGCATCTGTGCCTGCTCCCTCATTATCAGTCACTGGATCTCCTTCCTCATTTAGTAGTCCCACCACTTGTCTCCCCTTCCTCTTCCTATTTACATGCTGAAAGAAGCCCTTTTTGTTGCTCTTGAAAATGCTTCACAGTCTTATTTTTCTTCTACTGAAATTCATTTAAAATATTGTTTTAGTTTGCCTTTAAGGTGAGAACCCTCTCAAGGTGGAAAGAACCTTTCATGTTCTTCTCTCTGCCATTCCTTTAAGCTGCACAGTTCTGTTTTTGTTATGAATGCTCATGCCCACGAATATTCCATTTGCCATTTTCATCTTTTCTACAATGTCACTCTGGTTTTGTGAATTACATTGGTTTCCAGTTACTTGCATATTAAATATAAACTCCACTTGTCATCTTTAAATAATTTCACTGATTTGCAACTCCTTATCTTTCATCTCCTCTTCAGGTATACATTCCAGCCTTGTACTTGCTTGCTTATAAAACCACACCTGTGCTTTCCCTGTTATTGAGCCTCATCTTTGGAATTGTCTTTCTACTTATATTTGTTCCACAATTTTTGTCTATATTCAGACAACTGAAGATTCATTTGTTTTCTTAAATGTTCCAACTGATTTTCCTCTCTTCTTTTGAATTCTCCCTCCCTACATGTATCTTTCCTTTTACACAGTGAGTTTTGGAGAAAAGTCAACTACGGGCTTTGTCCCCATTTGTAAATCACCTTATACAGGCGCTATATACATGTATCAAAACTTCAAGAGTGTAGGTTATGTTTCAAACCTCATGGCCCTTTTAAAAACCTTAGGTTTTTTTAAACATAGTGTGGCTGTATTTAATACAAATGGAAAATGAAATGTGAGATGTAACTGCATTGGAAGCAAAAAACTCTAACCCTTGATAAATCACTCCTACAAAGAAGTAGGACTACTACTTCTCATTCAGTGTCATAAATTGCCTACACTAGTTTTTAATGCTTAGATGTCAAAGTCACCCCCAGCTGCCTCTGGCCATCACTCTGACTATCTGAAAACAGTTATCTATTCCATGTGATGCCTGGCCAGCAATGATGAGTAAAGCATACCCTAACACACACCACAATACTATTCTGACTTGGGGCAGCTTGTAGTTATTCATCAATAAATGAACAAGACAACCCAGTAACCAAAAAAACAGGTAACAAGGTTGCGTCACTTCACTCTGACCAAATACAAGTTGGAGGCCATGCACAGCCAGTTCATGTCACATCTAATATTGAGTTAAACAACTTATAGATAGCCATTGCTGAGCCACAGCAAGCTATAACGTGCATGCTCTTCACTGCGACCTGTGACCTGCAGCAGTAATAAATGCTCTGAAAAGGAGCCATGAAAAGGGGGAGGATTAATATCTCCCTTCTCTGGAGTAGGTAAAGAACCCAGGAAGGGTTGAAAATATAGAACCATCACTAGAAATTGAGAAGATTACATTGCTAAAGGGGAAGTCTTATCACCACTACCTTTCTTGTGCATCTACTTCTCCCACTTCTGCCCACCCTCTACCGGTTATTTTCATTTGAAAGCTCAACAAATTAGCCTATATGCAGTCTTGCCTTGTCAGTTTCCATCTATGTTATTGTACTCCCTTCCCTTTGATAGCTGAAACTTACAAGGACATCCCCAGAAAGGTCCTCCTGGCGCCGTCGTTATTTGTTTTTCGGCGCCAGGTGAAGACCTTTTTATTCAAATGTTATTTTAATTGTTAATATTATTTATTTTATTCTTTTTTATTCTTTTATTTTTTATTCTTTTATTCTTTGGCCAGGGCGACTTATTTTATACTGTTAAATTATATTGTTTTATAGGATGTTATTTATGTTTGTGAGCCGCCCCGAGTATAGAAGTTCCCCAAATAAATAAATAAATAAATAAATAAACAAGCAAGAGTACATTTGTTGCACAGCTTAAAGTGCACACTTGCACACCTCTGAAATACTGACAAAAAGATCAAGATATTTGCACATATTTCCAAGGTCATTTTTGTAAAATACACTGTGCAATTTTGAGTCTTTGGGAGAAAAATAATGTAAAGATCAGAGCACAAGAAAGGAGACAAGATGTGACACGCAGTTGTAAATCAAGGGAGAAGGAGAAAGAGAGGACTCAATTAGCCTGATCATCTGTTGGGGGTGCTGAGGGTTGTGTTCCATAAACAACCAACCCATCACAGCTTATTAAGGGTGGCTTAGCCCCATATCAAAACAAGTTTTTTAATAATGAAATTAAAAAGTAGACAGACATAAAGGGACAGCTTGGAGGTTTGTAGACAGTCTACGTCATTGTTATCATTACAGTCAAAGTTTTAGAATCACCAGTCTAGGTACACACAAAATTATGTTCTAAATTCATTGCAAAATGCTTGTTGTCTAAAAAATATTATAGTCATGGAGCCATGCCACCAAAAAGTGAATTCTTACCAAATGTGATGAATATCAAATAGGATTTTTGGCAGGTCTAAGTCCCAAAAGATGAAAAATAGGTTATAGCACCACTGGTAAAAATATAAGATCCAAAGTGCTTTGAGGGTTCAACCACACTTCTGTACAATGGTCTATGAGAAGGTACACCATCTATCGGCTTTGAGCCAGCTAAGGTCATACATCCAAAGCTCCAGGACAGGATTAGCCAGAAGATGGCACCCAGCCAAATCCACCTCAAGACTTCATTTGAGCACAAGATACTTTCAAACATACTGCCATCAACTCAATAGGAACCAAGTTATGCATAAATCAATAACCACCCAGGAGTGTGTATATAGCTTGAAATTTAGAAGCCATGGAAGGGCTATTTTTCCTGTCTGGTGAAAAAATGGAAATTTGAGAGAAAACCGAAATACATGTAATGGTTATTTTCTTTAACAACAAAACAAAACAGACTCCTGTTTTAACAATATAAAATGCAAAGGAAATGAACGCCAAATAAGTGCCCAAATCACTAAAGACCAGAGAAACACAAAAAAAGGTGCCAAGTAGACTTCCACACAGGACATCTGTACAAGATGCAAAATCATTGATTTCTCTGTTTGCTTATGTACATGTATACTGAGAAGTAAGATACAACCGTTCCTCCAGTGGTGATCAAGAAAAGCAGAATGTAAGGCATTTCTCTTTATCTACTAGCCTTTCTAGAAAACTATTTGAAATTCCATCAAGGCCAGCTAACATGTTCCTAAGACAACTTCCTTCTGCAACTGGAAGGAAGAATCTTATGCCTAAGGAACTGTGCAAGATGGAGACCTTCAGCTAACTAGAGTCTGAGATGAAGACTCTACCTATATGGGCATGGCTGTTTCTGGCCATAATCTTCTTCAAGTGCAGTATCTGGAAACAATGATGGGCTGGATGAGGGCCAATAAACTGAAGCTAAACAATAAGTAGATGGTAGGTCAACAGGTTGGTGATTCTTAGCTAATTAGTGAGGTGACCGTCAGGGGTCAGTTCCATAACTTAAGAGTGTCACTAGAGGCCAGAGTGGTACCTATGGCTATCCTTGGTTGGTTCACCAGCTATCATTATTCCTGGACAGCTTAGCTCAGTGACTTATGCTTAATAATACCCTAGATGAATTACTGCAACACACTGTATGTGGGTTATCCTTGAAGATGCTTCACATACTGCAGCTGGTGCTGAATGCTGCAGTTCTGGCTATAAGAACATCAAAGCACAGTATCAGCCAAAGCCTGGAAAATAATTGCCACTGAATTAGCAAACAATTCAATGGATTGCTAGGGGCATGCACAGTATACCCCCCATGAAGTTGCGGTTCAGTGTTCGCAGCCTCAGTCTTTTGCGGAATTTTTCTCCAAGCGAGTCCAAGCCGATCTCCTTTTGAGTAAGCCAGGACCCCGCTGTGTGGTGGCTTACTCGCAAAGAGATCATTTCCTCCGAGTTAGGACTTGCCTGAAGAAAACCATCTCTGCACGCATTCACCCCTGCCTTGCCACATGCACGTGCCCACCCCCACGACCCGGCCCGCGCCTCCTAAGGATATGGAATGGGCTTCCATTGGAGGTGGTTGAGGCCCCATCGATAAGGGTGTTCAAAGATAGGCTGGACATGCACATGGTGGGCATGTCGTGAGCGGAGCCAGCTGGAGCCAGGGGTCAGACTAGATGGCCCAGGAGACCCCTTCTGACTCGCTCTGTTTCTATGTTTCCCGCATGCACTGCCTTAGCAGCCGGCGCCGGCATCAAATTCTCAGTTTTTCACACTTCACGGGTGCTTTAGGAAAATAACCCCCACAAATTTCGGGGGACTACTGTAAGCCCTAAATGACTGAGGAATTGTGTTCTGTCTTACCAACTGACCTGAGCATTATGATGGCCAAGCACACCTTATTCCTTGTCCTGCCAATAGTGATTGCTACTTAAATGGTGCCATGAAATAAGGCACTGTCTGTCCTGGGACCTCATTTATGAAACTTGCTCCCAGGTAACATTGGGTCAGCCCATAATCCAACAGGTTCAACAAGGGCTGAAGACATTTTTTTTTATTCATTTGTTCAAATATTTATTAAAAACTTTTGTATCCTGTTCACCACTGGCATCACAGAATGGCTTGCAATAAGAACAATAAAATAAAAAAACAAGCACAGCATCCAATAATCAAGATAATGAAAACAGAAACCCCGGTTAATACCAATTACACATTAAAACAATGGGGAAATAAAAATATTTGCATATTGATTATGGTATATAAGGTACAGGCCCATAGACCTATATTAAAATACCATAAAACACCCATAATATAAGTACTGTTTCCCTTATTTTTATGGTTGCTTTATTACCTTGATATTGCTAGCTGCCCTGTATTCCAGAAGAAGAAATGTAGGACATGAAAATGTTGAATAATTAAAATATTAAGAGAACATGCCTTTGCCAATAAATGCTGCATTGCCACCAGTCTATCAGAAAGAAGCAGAGCCAATAAAACTTTCTGCATAGTGGGAGAAAGTGCCTCTGAAATACAGCCTGCTATTTTCATGAGACCCTTTTGCTGATATAACAACTACTCTCAACCTTACTTTGGCATGCAGGGAGAATGAAACAATTAGACTATGATCTGGCCATGTTATTCCAGCACCAGCCCTGCAGGGACAAATACAAGGAAATACATTCTTGGTTCTTGACTGCACAAAAACAACAGGCCACAAGCAGGTGCATGCATGCACAGTAGAACTTCCTTTCACAGTCTGTGAAATGTTCAGAAAAGTTTTTTTTGAAACAACAAAAACCATTGTGAAATGATGGATATGGACTTTTATGAAGAATAATTAACACGTATGAAGTATCCCTAGCCTCTGGTGGGTCCTTACCAGTAGCAATTGGAATGACGCTCAAGTTATTTACTATGGAATGTTCATTTCCTAGTTTGTTAGAGCTGGCAGTAGAATTGTAAAACAATTTAATAAGAATACTTGTATTGAAATGTTTTGTTACAAAGAAGGTGAATGAATAACTTTCATCATCCACTTTTCTCCCGTTCTCGCTTCTCAATCTGGCAGAGAACAGGTACAGCTGGGAGACTACCACTGTGCGCTTTATTGGCTAAAGAGCATTGTTCTGCAGTAATCTATGTAGCAATTCTTTACAGAAGGCTACAAACATTCCTATGTGAAGCCAAGGGAAAAGTTAAAGCAGAAAGCCATTGCATATTCTTCTACAGAAGCAAACTAAAGCCTCTACCTTTGAAGAGCAAGGAATCCCACTTTGAATGTCTGTAAACTATATGGCTCCCTCTTGTGCATATAATACCACATTTCAGAGCACAAAGAATCCAGCACCATCCAATAAACATTCAGGTCCTGTTCTCACTGCTGTGAACATCCAATGCCCATAAAATGCTACAGGTAGTAACATATAACACATAACACATCCAAATAGAAATATATATACACGATCAAACTGATATACCTTTCTGAAACAATTTAAATATAATCCTAATAACCATTTTCTGCTTTTCTTGGAATACAAATTCCAGTCCTCCTTACTTAGATCAAGTAAGGCATCAAGCTACATATATTTAAATAGTGTAGGGCTTTGATGCAAGGGGCTATTTTTGTCTGCTCAGCTTTGCACCTGCTTTTAGTTGTCAACCTAGACTAATATTCAGTTGGCATCAGCTGCAAAAGGGAGATCTCTCTTCAGTCTTCATGAATATGCAGGCTAGCTAAAACAAGAAACTTAAAACTAGGCTTAGAACTTACCTTTTTGCAAATTTGAACCATTCTACCAATGCTTTAATGAAAACACAAATACTAGCTACCAAACATTGGAATGTAAATATATTTCCAATACCAGTTTTAATGTCTCTGTTAAGGAAACCAATCAGGAAGTCTGTGCATTACAAGAAACAGTACTAGACAATGGAGACCAGAGTTCAAATCTTAGCTCAACCACGAAGCTCTCTGGGTAACCCTGGACCAATCACTGGCACATCATGACAAACCACAGTGATTTCTTACCGTTATGGTCTGTCAGGTTCCGTGGAAGCAACTGTGGCATTCCTACATGGTACATTTAGCCTGCTCTACTGAGTGTTCTCCAGTCATCCAGACGTGAGATATCCATTTTACCATTGTTATGGAAAGTCACAGAATCCTGTGGAAGCAGCAGCCTTCAGCAGTGGCCACTCAGCAATCCATTCTTTACTACCCTCCGTTCCCTAGCAACACAAGCATCATCATCTACTTTATTTCTACTGGATAAGCAATGTACCCTTCTTCCTATTTACTTCTGGAAATGGGGAGAAAGCAAGTAAATGCATGGAGGAAGGGGGAAATTGTGGTAAAAGCATTTATGATGATTTACTAAAAATTCCTGTGGAAGCTGGAGTACCTAGGAAGTGTTACAGAGATGCAGGGGCACACAGGAGAAGGAAGAGGGAAAGCCTGCCTCAAACTCTCAGTGGGCAAATCAGGATGAAGGTTGAGGTCTTCTGCAGGGGCTCCTGGGATACATGGCTGGAGTGCAGCAAAAAGAAACCATGTTGCTATGAGAACCATGTGATCATCTAACCAGTAAGTTCAGGCAAAAAAATCTATGTGCCATGGAAATGAACAAAGATGTTTGCTGTGAGGTCTGAACCCAGTCATTATCTTTCAGTCTGGTCAACCTTACAGGGTTTTTTGCAAGGATAACAAGAAATAGACTGACATGGACTTGTTCAATGAAGTGCAGGATACAAATATAGCTAGATCTAAAAATAAAAATTTACATCTCTTTTAGCTGATTCAGCTTCCAAGAAGATTAAGTCTCTATTCATCAAACAACATTAAACATTGTATAATTCCAGGTATTCAAAACACTTCACGAGCAGCATCTAGTTGTAATCTTTACAATAATCATGTAAAGCCAGAATTATTATTACTGTTGTAAACTACCCAGAGAACTCTGGCTGTTGGGCGGTATAGAAAAGATATAAATCATCATTATCCTTGTACTGCAGGGAAGTCTAAGACTGAGAATGCATGGCTCCCTCAAAGCCATCAATTGAGCTCAAAGCAGAGATACAATTCAAACTAGGGACTTCCTGGCTTGTACCTTGGCATTACCAAGTATTCCTGTTCAGAGATGCATGTCTTCTCCAGCAGTTCATTTCATCTCCCTGGCCAAAACTTCATTTCTGCTTTTCATCTGACACTCAAAATATGTGACTAATCAGCATATTGAACCCTCCATGGATGGACTCATTTTCACACCTTAGGCTTTTTTTCCATATCCAATATCTCACTCCTGTTTCTCAATGGGCCCATTGTAGCTCTATTTCTGATAGCATTCGACACCTGAGTTTGCTGTTAGAGGAAGTAATATGCAACTGGACCTGACCCCCCAGTAGGTAAGTACGTACACTGGGGGGTTTCATTGTTCAGTGGCAGCCGGGTGATATAGCCCAAATATAGGAACAGATGAACATGAGCTGGATGCCAACATTCATGATAAGCAATCCTGCTGCAATTCATTCAAGGACAAGACACTGCCTCTGGATTAATAAAACATGATGTTAAGTGTACATTTTGAAAGGTTCATCTCAAAGAACATAGACAGGCACTCCATTGTTCCTACCAAGTACATCTCTCACTTGGGAAAGCTGGCAAGCTCATGATCACACTTGTCTGCTCTCGAATGTCAGTACTACATGTGAGTTCTGATCTAGATGTAATGTCACTCAGCGGTAAACTTTACTAACTTTGCATTAGGATAACATATGGCAGGCATGAAGATTAGTTAACCCAACAGTTAGAACAACATTAGATGCCTAGTGTTGCCAGCTTTCTTTTTTTAAAAAAGCTGGAGCTTATCTGTGACATTGGCATCTCATTAATATAGCACCTTCTGTTCCAAGAGAAAAAAATACGAAATCTTCCATCCCTTCATAGTTCTATTACAATCACTTAGATTTGTCCAGACAGGGTTTGAACTGCCCATATTCTACACATCACCTAGCAGGATTACCTAGAGCAACCTAGATTCCCAAAGCTAAGGAACAAGCTAGTTTACATAATCAAAAAGACTGAAATGAAAGAAGGGTCTATGCTCAGGAGATCTCCATTAATACTATGGAAACCTAGCACTGATATTTTTCATATCCTCAGTTTAAAAAAACTCACATAGCTTTAAAGGCAAACTGGGACTATTTTCTCTAACCTAGTTTTCTAAGTGTTTTTATGACAACATTAGGTACAAAACTTTCATTTTAAAATATTAAAAAATGTTCTAAATAATTGTAAATAAGACATTACAATTCAATAAGGACAGACAGGAAGTAGGTTATGTTTCAACTGAGATTTTGTCCCATTAAACAGCAATGGTTGAGACATGTTGCACCCATCTCTATATTGGAGACAATGTTTGCAATAAAAGATTGATGAAGGCTGAATAGCTACCTAAGACGGCTTTAGTTGATTTGTTAGAAGTAACAAAATGAAATCTAGTAAAACATTCTGTCAGTATCATTTACCTGAATAATGCTTATTTTCCAGTACCATAAAGCCTTGGTTACTCACAGGCAGGTACACTATAGTTGTTACTATGAAAAGCTGAGTACAACATGGAGGAAAAAAATAGCCAGAAAATGGATGCACTAAGAAGAAAAGTGTACATGGATTTAGAATAGGTGACGTTGTAGTATGAGAGACTAATACCATTTGTGGCAATAAAAATATACCTGCTCCCATATTGCTTTGTCCCAATTTGTCTCCCTCATCATCCCTAAACTTGCCTACCTCAAAACAGTACATGTACTTGCTAGGTCTGCAGAACTGTCAGGCAGAAAGATCAAGGGATTAAAGTTGCCACACAGAGGTGCTCAGCCCAGAGTTGCCACACAGAGGTGCTCAGCCCTTGGCATATATTACTGCTGCACTGCATTATATTACTGCTGCACTGCTCTAACATTTTTTCCCCTGAGTTCCAGCCAGGACCCGACTTCCTCTAACTTAATCCCATTATTCTGTGGCTGGCACTCCGGGATGATTGAGAAGAGATTCTGGCTCTCCTCTGTGTTGCAGCCTTTCAAGTATTTGAAAAGTACTACCATATCTCTTCAGTCTTCTCTTCTCCAAGCTAAACATGTGCAGTTCTTTCCCCTCATAGGGTTTTGTTTCCAGTCCCCTGATAAACTTTGTTGCCCTCCTTGGAAACTTCCCCAGTTTGTCTGTGCCTCTACTCAAGTGTGGGGCCCAGAACTGGATGCAATACTCAGGGTGCAGCCTGATAAGTGCTAAATAGAATACCACACGTGATCTGGAAGCTATACATCTATTAATGCAACCTCAAATAGCATTTGCTTTTTTTGCAGCCACATCACATGGTTAGCTGGTATTGAAGTTGTGATTTACGACAATTCTAAGAGCTTCCTCGCTTGCAGTACTGTTGAGACAAGCATCTCCCATCCTGTAACTGTGAATTTGCTTTCAGCTCAGTGCTTCAGGCTATCAAGATCACTTTGAATTTTGTTTCTGTCTTCCAGCATATTAGTTAGGGCACCCAATTTTGTGTCATCTGCAAATCTGATAAGCATTTCCTGCACCTAGTACATCCAAGCCATTAACAGCAATGCTGAAGAGCACTAGTTTTAGGACTGAGCTCTGCAAAACCCTGCTCATTACCTCTCTCCAGGCTGAGAAGGTGCCTTTTACCAGAGCTGGCAGGTCTGCATACACCAGTTGCCGAGGAATTTGGACACATGCAGGTTTTGCATTCATCTTGCTTGAGCAATCCCATGGGCAGCTGAGATGCCACCATCTGCATGGAGTGCTGGATTAGATGGACCTTTGGGCTGATGCAGCATGGTTCTCCTTATGTTCCTGTGTTCATTGAGAAACACTCTTTGAATCCAATTCTTTAGCCAACTGTGGATCCACCTGTTACTTGGCTATAGAACCAGACTCCTAAAGTGCTATTCAATGGTACCGTCTAAGATTGGAGAGAGGCAGTAAGTGGATAGTTTTAACAATGAGTATATGCTCTTACAATGAACTGCAGCCCCTCCTTAAGTGGAAATGTATTCCTTACCAAAATATATTAGGTGTACATAGAGATGGTGACTTACCGAAATATATTAGGTGTACAACACGAGAGTGGCTACAAACAGTAGCCCCACAGGGAAAGAAACCTGCTTTCAGAACAACTGGGTTCCTGCCAGCACTCACTGCACCATTTTAAATAGTTCAACAAGCATAAGGATTACAGGATTTACCCTTAAAAATCAAATATAAATTATCATACATGTATGACAGAAAGAAGATTGTATGACTATTTTTTCCCAACCAGGAGGTGTGTGTGTGGGGGGGGGAGCTTAACATCCACCACGTTAAGAGAAAAATATGCTGTATTTGTTAACACTGTTCCATCCTTTTCCAATACTGTGAAGCAGCTCAGTATCAGATAGATTTCAAAAACAGTACAATGTGCAAACATAATATACAGATATATACACTATTTATAGATACTATTACATTGCATTTATAGCCTGTCTTTCTCCCTCTTGCAATGAACCCAAGGTAGCTTGTATGGTTTTCCTCCTGTCCACTTTTTATGCTCACAACAACAACCCTGTGAGGTATGATAGGCTAAGTGTCATTGGTTGCCAGTGAGTACTAGGATGGCTGAGTACTAGGATCCAATCCAACACTCTAGTCAGTGCAACATACCACATATTGCACTCCTACTAGGAGTCCTTTCAATATTTAACACCCCTACCATGTGTACACACACATATAAACTATCATAATTAAGCCATTTTCTATTTTAAGTGAAAAAATTAATGGCAAAAAAATCATTTTAGTATGGTTTAGGGCAATACAAATATGTGACCGCAGTACTCAAAACTTTAGAATGTTTAATAAAAAGATGTAATGTAATGTTTAATCTTTTATCTTTTTATAAGCCACATTTACTGAAGCTTCTGTTCTAAACTCTTACCTGGATAACTTTGTAGAAATACGCATACTGTCGAACAGTGTTTTTATATTGGCTGAAAACATCATGTATGGCCTGAGTTGACTGAAGATACTGAACTTCTTCTTCTTCAAAGTAAAGAGGGGTATTGTATTCACTTGGGAGAGTTTGGATGTAAGGCAGCCAGAAAGAACTAGGGTTGCATCGTTCACAAAGAAGGTGGAATGCTAGCGTGATGTTTCCCATCGCTTGGAGAATTCGGTCTTGAGAATACAAAGATCCTAAAGCAGTAAATCATTAGGAAAATCTTAGTCTCTACAAAGAAGAAATCCTAAGTGCTTATTAAATCATTATTTAAAAAAAGAAATATCAACAAAGTGTCTTTCTTCCAGTAATAGGCATAAAATGTTTATGTCCTCTTATACACATTTCTGTAACTTTTAAACAAAATCTAGACATCACTGTCCAAAATCTTTACAAAATGTGTTTCATGAATTTCACCACAGGTTGGCTACAATCCAGCATGCTGACTTCCCTCAGATTAATGTGACATTAATGAAAAAATTAGACTGATTGCTATCAATGGTATTAGCAGGAAGTAAGTACCTTCTACCAGCAGAGGTCAAGAAATGAAAAGATATGTAGGATACCAGCTTGTTCCCAATTTTCTATGATTCAATCATAGATTTAAATGCACTAATGCAGAGGTGGCCAAAGTTCAGGTTTGTAGGATCTAGTTTTCTTTTAAGTAGATCCCCAAGATACATCAACCAGAACTGGAAAACTTGTTCCACCAGTACTTACTATTCATGTTGTGCTGGAGGCCACATATACTAGTGCTACACTAGGGGCATAAGCAGAGGAGCAGCACTGGCTACTGCCTAGGAATTTTGTTTTCATTACCAGAACTAAGCTCTCAGACTTTTCTATCCCTGGTTTCTTCATTCCAGCACCACATTTTCCTTGGAACTACTGTTAAAAAATTAGAAGTCTGGGACTCCTACAGTTCAGTTCAGCCAGAAATCAACCAACAGATCCCAGTAAACCTTCTGACCACCTTTGCACTAGCCAATTCTATTTCGCAATTTACAGCATTGTACCACTGGGACATAATTCCATCAATATGAGATAGGCGTATTTCTAATACACTCAAAATATTATCTTACCCAAGACTGAATTTTTAGCAGACTCAACCGTCATCAGCAATTTTCTGGGAACCCAGAGAAAAAGTTCTTCAGCCTATAAAGGCAACAGAAAAATTCACAATTTTACTGGTAAACAGAAAGCATTTGTAATTCTACAGACAACAGTATGCACGTCATATATAAGGCCTTTGAAATGACACTAGGATGAGTGGCAATTGCTTTTAGTGAACTTCCCAATCAAGAAGTGTCTAAGCCATAAAAACAGCTAGCCAAGGACTGCTGTATGCCTATGCAAAACTCAGTCATGGCATGGCCATCTTTCTCTCTTTTGCCCTTGAGGACTAATGCCAACATTAGAAGATTATTACACATATTCAAACGATGACACCCAATTCCACCTAGCAGCTGCTCAATGATCACGTATTTTAAAATGCAACACAGCTCTTTAGTAGTTTGCAATTCTTTCTCAAGAAAATAAGGACAGTTATGCTGGATTAGCCCAAGATCCATCTAGACCCCCGCTGTGTCTACACATTGCCAACCAGATATGCATGAAAAACTCATAAGCAGTACATGAGTGGAATAGTACCCTCCTGCTCATGTTCCCCAGCAACAGGTATATATAACCTTACTGCCTCTGATGCTGAAGGAAGCACGTAACCATCAGGACTAATAGCCATTGACAGCCTTGTCCTTTATGAATTAGGCTAATTTCCCTTTAAAGTCATCCATATTTGTGCTCATCACTTTATCTTGTGGAATAGAATTCCACTGTTTAACCATGCACTGGGTAAAGAAGTATGTCTTGCAATCTGTCCCGAATCTATCACCAAGCAGCTTCATGGAATAACCTCAAGTCTAGTATTAACAGAGAGAAAGAAAGGAAAATGTCTCCTCATGTTCTTTCTCCACAGAATGCATAATTTTGTACACCTTCCTATTTCCCCTTACTCAGCATTTTTCTAAACTAAGCATTCCCATATGTTGCAACTTTAGTTGCTCCAGCTCCTTGAAGATTTGAATTGCCCTATTCTACATTTTTTTCCAACTCTACAACATTTTTACAGTGCATTACCAGAATCATACACAGTATCCCAAACACGGTTATAAAATAGATCTGTATGACCCTGGCAGTTTGATTTTTTTCTAATTATGCCTAACATAGAATTTGCCTTTTTCACAGGAACTGCGGACTGGATCAACATTTTCATTGAGCTGCATACTACAAACCAAAGCTCTTGTTCCTGGTCAGCTGACAGTAGCTCAGACCATCAGCATAGATGTGAAGCTGAGTGTTTTTCCACGAAGTATATCACTTAACCTTATTCCTGCTGAACCCCATTTATCATTTTGATGCCTTAGCTCCAAGTTTGGAGAGATCTCTTTGGGGCTCTTTGAAATCCCATTTTGTTGTGCCCAGTGTGATTTAGAGATCTGTTGGACTGAGACTCAATCAGTTTTGATTTAAGTCACCACTCAGCAAACAAAGCTGACTTTTGACATTGGGTCAATCACTGACTCAGTAATCTACCTCAAAGGATTCCTGAGAGGATAAAATTCAAAGGAAGAGGACCTCATAAGCCACCATAGGCTCCATGCAAGAGGGAAAAGATGGGCGGAGGGGGAAATATTATATTATTATAATAAAATCTAACCACCCTAAAATAGCTTGGTGTCGCTAGTGAATTTGGCCACTTGACTAAGTCCTTTAAAGTACTGGTCCCAATACAGATCCCTGTAGGACCTCCCCTGTTTACTTTCTTCCATTGGGAAAATTTACCATTTGTTTCTGCTCACTGTTCTCTGTTTTACTGTTACAGTTACGTTTTACCATTACTGATAATGACATTTTATTCCATGGAAAGATAAATCTACTCAAGAGTGTTTGGTGAAGGCCTTTTTGAAGACCAGGTAAACATATGCAATCCAAGAAACCTCGATTGCGGTTTGAAGAGACCATGATACAGTAATTTGCTGAAACTAAATAAATCTGTGGCTGAATTGGAAACTAACAGGGGGGCCCTATGCATACCACCTGGAACACCTGAATAGGAAAATGAACTATGAATGGAACAAATAAGAAAGACTGGCACTGACAGAAGTACAGACTAATTGGAGGAGAATGGCTAAATGAAATCTAGCCACTATTTTTCCTCCCTTGATATAATTAATACGGTGACTTCTTACAATGATACCAGTTTTTGAGGATGGAAGATCTTTTTTCTGACAACAGATGCGATTTGGACAAAGCAACAACTAGTCAATAATCCCAGGTACATGTCTGTATGGCAACTCTGTTACCAATTTCATTTTCCAATTTTGTGCATAAGGCATGGGTTTAGTTAGGTGGCCTTGAGAAATTATGTTATACTCACTTTTATTTCTCTTGTGGCTCTCAAACCAAAACCCTCTTCTCCAAAGTTATCCACTTCAAAACCTTCTGTGGAGGCACCATTGTCTCTGGCCCATTTGATTAGATCACTGAAATAATCTTCTCTTTTCCCATCAAATACAACAGATAAACCTACGTGTATATTTAATAGCAGACAGAAATATATGATGAACTATTGTTAACTGGTATATAAAGAACTTTTATCTATGTATAATAGCTTTAAAGTGTGGACAATGATAATGCAATTTTAGTTAACCAGAATCAAGAATTCTCAGAATAAAAGATAACCTCACCAGGCAAAAGTATTAGCAAGAAACTTCCAAGCTCCTGAGTTCTGGGGAAGTGAAGCATCCACTACTAATCAATGTAACATGATGATTAATTTTCCTTTTTTTAGGGAGTAGGGATGATACAAAATTATTTTTCCTGTAAGGAGGCTTTACTTGCCAACAAAGGAAATGGTGAAAGTGACAAATTACATCAGAACAAGAGGTAAAGTGACAGATAACGCTCTACTGTAAATTACTGAATTTTAATAAGTATAAAAAGGTTAAATTTTTAATGTTGTGTATTATTTTATTTACTTACTTACAATATTACATTGCAATGCTTTCTTTTATACTGAGGAAATCTTTTTTTTAATTTAACTAGGAAGAAAGTGCATCTCCAAAGCAGCAATTCTGTTTTCCCGTTTCTCTTTTAAAAACTGAATATGCATCTGAAACTCTTCAGCAGTAAATTTAAGCCAGAATATTTTTCATTAAATAAAATGAAAAAACATTACTTTTCACAGTGTGATCATTGGAATTCCCTATATTCAAAATATATTCTGCTTAGAATTTTTAATTGTGGTATCACAAATAACAGAGAGAGAAAAAAGAAAAGCTAAACACAAGGAAGGATTACCTTTAGAAACAGGGAGTTGTGTTCCCTATTGCAAGCAAATATCATGAAACAGTGCTAGTCTAAGAATAACATCATTCTGATTACAGTCAGAGACCAGACCAAAGTAAAACATGAAATGACAATACAGAAATATTGGGAAAATATAGGTAAATATTAGCCATTGGTTATAAAGTGTACATAAAGGTGCCAGTAACACATAATTTTATGTATGGTGAGCATACATAAAGCTCTGTATCAATTCAAATGCTGAAAGGATCTTTTGCATAATGTAGCAACCCACACTACAAATAAACTACGTAGTATGTGGGTTGTTCATGCACGTGACCAATGATAGGATTTATGGCTTCATTTTCCCTTCTTCCTTCCACCTTAGTCCTCCCAAAGGTATCAGAGGACCTGCATGGGAAAACTCAGTCTTCTTGCTTCTTCCCAATACATGACAAACCCTTTTATGATCACTGCAATCCCTCCTTCTACCTTCCATTTACTTTTCAAAGACCACTTTTCCAGATCCCCAAAGTGACAGCTTCTTCAAAGTGCCCAAGAGGCACACTGAAGCAGCTCTCAACGGTTCACCACTGCATTCTTTTGTACCAGAAGTAATTTGGGGGGAGGATGTTGGTAGTTTGATATTGCATAAATGCAAAACTCTGACATTGTGAAGTTGATGCCTTGCCTGGCTAATGTCCTGGTACATACGATCAAAGCAGGGAAATTGACAAAACCAGATCAATAATTTTCGCAGACAATGTGCATTTGGTGAGCATACCAAAATATTGAACCATTAAACACCTGATGATACGATACTATTGTTAGGGAATGCTGAATATCAGCTATTCTAGGTTTTCAAGGAGGAAACACAATACAGATTAAAGGTTGAATCCAGGAGCTTTCCTTCCATGGAAGGAAGGCTCCACTCATGGAATGTGCCCAACCCTATTTTCATTCAGCAGGGTCACCTGACCCTCACTGTAGCATTTTTAAAAGGCTGGAGAGGCTGCTGTGGGGATAAATCCATTTCCAGCACCACAGCTGCATGCATCTAAATCTGGATAACAGCTGTAATAAATAACAGTTGAAACCAACCCCATATTTAGCAACTGAATATTCAAAATACTTGAAGTGGTAACTGAAACTTCAATGCTGAGGCATGAATAAACAAAATATGTATAGTACCTACAAGTTCAACATTCAGGCATGAATATTTAAAATAATTCAAGTGGTACCTTCAAGTGGTATCAAGGCACTCCACCCAACCCTACAACAAGATTTGTCTATTTTGAAAACTTCTGCACAGTAACAAGAAAATAACCCATTTCAGAATATTAGAACATGTAATATTTTTGACTGTCAGGCTATACTTGAATTTGGAAGAAGGGTTTTAAAAAAGCAACAGATGTTTCAAATTTACTTCTGATCACAAGCAATTAGAAATCCCTTATGTTTCTTTACCTTTCTGTTTTTTACGAATTCTCTCAACAAGAGCTCGGATCTGCTGATATTCTTCCCATTCCTTTCCAGGACCTGGAGTTGGACTGCTGCATTCTGAAAGAATAAAACAAAATAATGTTTGGTTCACTGCATTTAGCTCTCCTCCTTCTGAACATCAAGAGCACTACTATGTTTAATTTCAACAGAGAATATTTGTTATTGGGCAGTATATATGCTATAAAAAAACTTGAGGCTCAGCACTAAAAATTGAAATGTAAAGAAATCATGAACTTCCACTATATTCAGAACTCAGGGTTAAACCTTGGACAGACTTGGGCACTTATCTGTTTACTGCCCAATCAAAATTATTTGGGTGGCTTTTAGTAATGAAAGCTTTCATTTTCAAAGTTAAATACTGAGCTGAAATTAACTCTGTGTACTGTTTCCATGCTACTTTATTTACATTCTTATCCCCTTCCCTTGAATTTAAGGATTATATACTTACTCTGCAACAGTTCACTAATTAGATTCAACATCTCTTTCGGAGAGACGACTGCTGTAGCTCCAGTACCTGACTTCTGAGTTTTCACTCGGCTTTTCTTCCCCATCTTTCAGCTTTAAGAGAACAGCAGTAAAACAAGCAAGGTTTTCTGTTATTATATTAACTTTTGGGCAGCAGGAAGATTTCATATTCTCTCTTACCACAGTTACAAACATATTGTCTGTCTTGTGGGAAAACGGAGAGGAAAGGTGAAGGTGTTCAAATATTCAGAAGGCTTAAGAAAAAACCTGGCATACTATAGAATTTTTTTTTTCAAAATCTCATAATTGAAGTATACATCATCCATATATATTACAAGAAAAGCACTGGTAGCCTTCCATGCAAGTTGTCAAAATACATATATACATAAATTTAGTTCAGTTAAAATACTGAACTAATGGGATTTGATTTTCACTAAGACAGATGTTCATTGGCAGCACAGAACTATCCAGTGGCAATAAAATACTTGGCTTACAATCTATCAACATAAAGCAGTTTATCTCTTTGTGAACTCAGAAGACCCACTGATTTCAGTGGGATTTACTTGCATGTAACCAGGGTCAATATACTGAACTAGGATAAGTAGTGTTTACCTGTACAAACAACCAGTGCTTAAAATCTTTTATTCTGCTTGTTTGTGTTAGAGTATCAAAACATAGATCTCTGTACAGATTTATGCACAGAGATCTTCTCTAAAAAAGAAGCTGTCAACACTCACTAATATGCTTGGGTACATGCACCAAAGTGCATCTCCAAATATAGAGGATCCAACTACCTTGGCACAAATAAGCATGTAAGAAAAGCTACAACAAGACTTTAAGCCAATCTCCACTCTAACTCAAGCTGGTCAAGATTTTGTGTTCAATTTTAAACTGTTCCACCAGAAATATTTCTTTGATGAGATACTAATACATTCTCTTCCTTCTCAAGCATTGGTTTTATAAAACAAAGAAATGTTCATTCAGTATTTTCCTTCAAAATGCACTCACATTGCATTAAATGATTGTCTAAACAAAGAATAAGTTAATTAGTGTAAGTCTTATACAATAAGATTTTTCAATCTTATCAATCAAGCCATCACAGAAGTATGATAGTAAGATTAGACACATTCTGAAAACATGCCATTAATAAAATGCTCCAGCAAATGCTGCACAACCCAAAACAGTGGTGCAAGTTGTAAGTATCCCAAAGAAAAGCAAAATAATCAGCATAGTGGAGCCACGTCTAAAAATAATTATTTTTATCAGACCTCTCATTTTAAGACATTAAACAGAAATTTTGAAATCTAAAGTATGGTAATACCACACATACAACATGATATATATAGTACTATCCACATATATGGTGCTCTACAAACAGTGAAAAGACAGGCCCATATCCTAAGGGGCTTACAATCTAGAAAGAGATGTTAGTTACACTAGATTACAGGTTTATGCCAAAATATCTTGAGTACTTAATTTTGATAATTCAATTTTTAACTCTTTGTGTAATCCCAATGAATTCAAAAAGCAAAAACTATTTAAGGAGTGGCTATAAATCTATACAAGATTTGCTAGAATCTTAACTGTTTACTATGCAATAGGAACCATATTACTAACAGAACTGACCTCCTCACCTCTAGTTTAAACTTTAAATAAAACTTTTTTAAATTAAAAAGAAATAATTTATTTTGATCCAGGCCACTCTTTAAAACCTAACCCCAGTGTAACTAACTTAAGGGAAAGGGACTTCTAAATATAGGAGGGATGAAAAGCTCAAGGGCCCAAGCGAAATTACCCTGGTTAACATCTAGAGCTTCAATGAAAGACATAAAAAGCATGTATGCAGAACAGAAAGTCCTCACTGTCAAATGAACCAACAAAACAATAAGAGATCTGACTTTTTTGTTGAAACTGTATTATTAGTCTTAAGGCTAGCAACACTAATTCATTGCCAAAGTAGGAGCAGAATTAATAGGCACATGCTTTTCATCACTGTACCCAAGGCCACAGCTTGAAAACTTAAAACAGAGCTGCCTGTATATAACACCAAGATCCAGGCAAAAGAAAGAAAGTACAGCAGGAGTTATATTTTTAAATCACTATAACGCTAAGTAAAGTTGGAGCCAACCATTCTAGAGTGGAACTCTGGTGAGACAAGTACCATATATATGGGCCTTAGAATTGTGTACCTCTCATATAATGTATATAATTTATATACATATAATGTATATAATTTATATACTGCCAGTGGTGTGCACAGTGTTTTATAGAATACAAGAAGCAGGATGAACAAGGGAAGAATATGCAATTGCTTCAAGTACACATTGCCACTCATCTCATCATTGTCTGTTCTTGTCCTTAATATCATATATAAGAAAACATGCCATAGTCTACCAGTTATGGTAAGATCTGGACACGTATTCACCTTTTCAACTTCTAGAAAAATAGTCTAAGGGTACAAATCTATGCATATTTAGACAGAAAAAAGTCTGACAACTCTCAGCATTCATCAACCAGGCATGCTAAATTGGGAACATCAGGAGTTGGCAGAACCTTTTTCTTTCTAAACATACACAGGATTGATCCCTAAAATTCTACTATTAGCATGGATGAAGTAAGACAACATCAAAAATTAAAACAGACAATATCTGTAGTTATTCTAAGCCCTCACAATACAGTCAATTAAATCTTGAACTCTTCAACTTATTTCTACCTTCTTTCAAAGTCCAAACTAGTTTAAAGTTAATTATTTATTAAGCACAAGATTCAAATGAATAATTTTAGAAAGAAAAAAGCAGCTTTTAACACTTAAAGGGAATTTTAAAAGAATTATCCTGTGAGCTTTTAAAAACAAAAAGTGGGCTGCATAACTGGACCAGAGGCCTTTCTAGCCCAGCACTCCATTGTACTTAATCAGAAAAGGCAGCAAGAATGTCATGAAGGAAGCCATCCCATTTGTCCCCAGCATCTGACAATTAGAGGTGTATGTCTTCTGAACAGAGAGACTTCAATTTTATTTCTTGGGGCTAATTGCTGCAAAACCTAAATGTAATTTAATTATATTTTATACTTTATTATTTTTGCAATTGCTTAAGGTGCTACTGTTGTTGAACTATTACAGGAATTCAGCCCACAAGCAGAAGTTAGTATGCTTTGCAATGTCTCCAGATTAGAACTAAGGCTGATATAACTGATAAAGAAGCTGTCCTTTCAACTTCCTTTCTCAAAGTGACTGGCTGAACTAGAAATTCTATATTATAAAAGTGAATTCTACTTGTGTTAGTCATCATAAATGAATTGTGCATCACAGTTTTACTTGTGAATCAAAATAGTTCCTTTCTTAAATCAATGGTAGGCAATATACTGCCCTCCATGTGTTTTGTACTACAGTTCCCATCTACCCCTGCCACCATGCCCCCAACGATCAGGGATTATGGGTGTTGTAGTCAGGAACCTCTGAATGACACCTGTAAAGTAATAGATATGTTAGATTTCAGCAGACTTCTGCAGAGAGGCCTACTTCAATACCCAAGCAATGGACTTTTCTCTCATTAATTCCATACTGCAACTTAACTTTTGTTATTTTTCTTACTTTAATTACAACATAAAGCATTATAACTCAGGCATTAAGGTTAACATTAGCGTTTTCTCCAGTAAAGTATAACAATTACAGTCAATAGATATTCTGATGGAAAGTGAACTAAAATTATTGTATACCAGTACAACAATATACCTACTGGATTTTTATCAGTTAAAGGAAAGAGAATATCATTCTGTAGCATCTATCAAAAACTGTCTCCACTTCTCCATACAGCACAAGTCCACTGCACACCAGCCTTTTCCTACTTTGTCATATGAAGGTTCTCAAATACTACAATATATATTAGTTTTGATCATGTTCTGAAAACAAAACCTTTGTTATGTAAATATTCTCTAGAGGTAATCTAATTGAAAACCCTTCAACAGTATCAACTCACTAACACACTTGTCTGTCATAAGCAAAGAGAAGGGCATATCATTGCACAGGTACACACAGAAGTAGTAATAAGATTAGTAAATCAAGAACAGATAGCTTAAATCAGCCAGCCATTTTAATAAAAGAAAATGAACCCCAAAGGATTGCGGAAGCTAACAATTTTATCTCATTTTTCTCTGGTTCTTATTACTCTTCTTTGCTGGTGTGTGTAATGGAGAGGTACACGTGGTGTTCAACTGAAATATAGTGAGGCAAGTAAGATTTCAAGAAATGGAAAATATCTATCACAAAAGTTGACAAATGAAGACTATGGTGATAAATGCATAACTACTGAAAAAACTAACAGAAGAAAATATGCAAAGAAACCCAAGCAAAGCAAATAGTATCACACCATTATCTATATACCATTCGATAGCAACCATGACTCTGCTAATAAATAAGACACTGTACATTAAATGTGTGGGTGAATAAATATAGTACAGCAATAAAGCCATTAAAAATGAATATGTGACTGAATAAATCACAATTTACTCAAAAGAAAATTTGGTAATGTAATGAGAATGAAAGATCCAAGATGCAAACAAATGCAATCACTCCCTGAGAAATGTTTGGTTATGAGCAGGTGAAAGCTGGAAAGAGGAACTGTAAACATGTTCGGCAAACAAGATCTAAAATGGCTTTGGAGATTTATATAGAGCACACAAGTAGCCCCTTATAGAACCAGACGAAGCTGAAGCCAAATCTAGAAGATTACTGAGTTGGAAAATGGTAGCTTCACCCAGCTATGATGAAGAGGCAGGAATAAGGGCATCACCTGCACAAACAGGACAGAGATTTATGAGAAAGGGGAAATGAGTCACTTGTGACAGGTCCTGGTGAACATGTGCATATTGTGTATTATTAAAAACCAAAATTATTACCAGTATTTTATTCTAGACTGAAACTCTGCTGCATTAGTAATATATAGCTATTATGAGTAAATACATAAGTAACATAGTATCTGTGAGAAAAACAAAGTTAGCACTAATGTCAAGAACTGATGAACGCTACCATGAGGAGAGTAATGAACACATACACAGGAACTACATGTTAATTAAAGGTAGTAATAGGACTGAAATAAAAGGAAAGTTCTAGAGAAAGAATTATGAGAATCATATACATAAAAGGGTCAGTAAGACTGGCAGGGATTACATCAAGAGTGGATTCAAAAGATGATACTCCCTGAAACTACATTCCTCACTTCAAGATGACAGTGTGGCAGCTAGGCTATGTTATAACCAACTGCAGGAAATATTTGGAAACCACATGCCAAAAGACAGTGAGATGAAGGGCAGGCTGTCATAGGCAGCAATGGAAAGGAAGCCAAAAAATTGTGACTATAATTTTAGCAAAGGAAGAGGGGCTGGAAACTAAGAAATAAATGAGATGGACAGCAAGACACATAAAACGGGGGCGCAGGAAAGGGAAGCCATCAGGCAGGAATACAACATGTAGCTAAGGCACTGAGAAATGAAGAGTGGAGATTAAGGCACCTGGGGCTGCTACCTCATGCAAATTTATTTGAATGCGAGTCTCGCTGACCTATTACGGGCCAGCTCGAAAATAAACATGCATGGGGCTCTGGTCGAATCTGATGGGCTCATCCCGCAGCGTAAGAATGTCTGAATATCCTATATATATCCTATATATACAGACACAATCCTACGCGTGTCTGAATATATTTAAGAGCACAGGATCGAACTGCGCGAGTAGCAGGAAAAGTCAGGCCAGGCCCCTCCACCTACTATTCTAGAGCGGATGCCTACGGGGCTAAACGCCGTCAGCGATGACACCCAAAAGGAGAGGGCAGTGGTTGTTCCGGGTTAACTAACACGGCGTTGCGTGGGCGTGATCGTGAAGCGAGAAGGAAAGAGTGACGAGGCGACCTCCTCCTCGACGACGTGCGTCGCCCGCTCCCTGCGACGAGCGCAGGCGACGACTACGCGGGGCCCCCAACACGGGGGCGAGGGAAGGCGCCAGGGCGAGAACAGGCCCCCCTCGGAGACGATATGCATAAGTGCGCGTTAGGGGAACAGAACAGGCCTCCCCATTACCTTTGAGCGACGACAACACGGGGCTCAAAATCCTCTCACCGGACGGCTGCCCGGGATGTGAAGGGCGAGGGGGGAGAGGCAGCGGCGGCGGCCGCGAAGCCAACCACAGCCCCGCCGCCCCTCGCGTACAGACACCCCACTCACTCCGCGCTGGGGCACTCAGCGCTTGCCCCGGTCCGCCTGAAGCTCGGCCCCGCCCATGTCCCCGTAAGGACCGCGGGACGCCATTGGCTCACAGGTGTGGCAGTGGGACAGCTGGCCAATCCTCGCTTCCCCTCAATCACCTATGGCATGCCGGGGCGGGGCGGGCCGGGCCGTGTACGCGAGAGCGTGAGCAGAGAGAAGAAGCGGCGAACGGAACGCCACAGGGAGGAGGTGTCGAGAACCTTGATTGGCAGAGACACTTTCTCCCTTTCTCTCCCTGCCCCCCCCCCCCCGCCGCCGTCCAACCCACCTCTGCTGTCTTCGGAGAGATCATTGGTTGGAGTGTCCGCCTTCATTTCTTTGTTGTGGCCCTCCTATTGGCCGGTGGCATCAGAATTGCTTTTTCAGGCAAAAGCGCCTAAGACACGAACTAGCCTTCTTTCTCACGCAGGCGCGTGTGAGAAGGAGGCGGGGCGAAGAGTAGAGGCCGAGAGCTTGGATTCGTGGGGCGGCCTAAACGTGCTGGCTCGTGCACGGCTGTCCGCTCTCGCGCGCCGGCGCAAAGACGTCAGCAACGGCTTTACCCGAGCTTTTCCAAGATGGCGCTGCGCAGGAGGTGTTGTTGACGGTTTGACGCGTTTGGGGGCTTCGTCGCGACTGTTTCTGTGAGTGGCTCGAGCGGGATGGGGGACGACCTGAGATGGTTGAGAGGCACTTCTTACTCCGAATTCTATGGGACGCAAGATGGGGAGGCCTTTGATCAGGAGGCGGCAGCTTTGTGAATTGGACGGGGGCGCCGAGATGGTTTATGGGGAGTGTTCTCACTTATCAGAAATGTAGGGTAGAAATTGAACAATACGCTATTTGGTGGCTGGGTATGGGATATTGTGTTTCAGTTCTTGTATTTATGTCCGCCTTTTTCTTGCAAGGGACCAAAATCAACTTACACAATCCTTTTTCTGTCTATTTTTCACTGGCAAACTTGTGAGGTAAGTCAGGCTGAGAGTCTATGATTGACCAAAGTCAGCTAGCGAGCTTCGTGCTCGAACAGAGACTAAAACCTGGATCCTTGGGTCCTGGTTCAACACTCTAATTGCTACAGCACGCACCCTCTCAGGCTTAGAATTGTTTGACAAGTGTGTGCTCTCCCTCTCTGGGTAATTTTATTCTGTATGCCATTCTGTGGGAGAGCACAGAGAGTTGGTGGCAGTGCTTCAACACTTAATATGGTTGGTGGTGTGACCAGAGGTCGAATCAGAACCCCTGTAATACTTCTTCCAGTAAATAAAGGAACAAGTCCCATATTCTGTGTTAAGGTCAAAGGTTTTAGAAAAATGGAAGGCTTTAAGGTGCTCCCTAATTTCTCTTGATACTGATGCAAAGGGCTGGCTGGCTGGCAGTGAGTAGGCTCTGCTGCCACAGAAAGAAGTGTTTGTTTGGCACTAAGGAAATGTGTGGCACAATAGTATTTAATGATGTGTTAGCTTCCTTGTGTGATGCAAAAATTCAAAAGGGTAAAGGGTGTTAAATGTACAATACAAGAATAAAGAGAGCAAGTATAGGATTAAGACTGGCTTTCTGAGTGATAGATGTTAATGCACATAAATGCCAGAAAACTTGCTATTCTAATTGAAAGTCTGTTTGTATTTTTTGGTCTTGCGAAGGTCACTTCTCTACCCCACTGTAATACTTTTCTTCATTTTGAACATGATAGAGAAGATAAAATAATAAAAAGGGTTCTGTTTATTCATTTGCTTTGTTGACATGTATAACATTGCTATGTCATCCTTAACCAATATTTCTTTTCTTCAGAGGTTCTAAAGGCACTATTTGAAAAGTGCACCTTTGAAAACCTGTCAAACAAGAACCATTTTGCATCAATAAATGAAGGAAAACAAAGAAAATTCCAGCCCTTCTGTAGCTTTGGCAAACCTGGACCACACAAAACCATGCTGGTACTGGGATAAGAAAGACTTGGCACATACACCATCACAGTTAGAAGGACTTGATCCAGCAACTGAGGCAAGGTACCGGAGGGAAGGTGCCCGATTCATATTTGATGTAGGAACCCGTTTAGGACTGTATCCTTTGAGTTTTCTGTGTTGCGCAGTTAATTTAATTCCTCACATTTGAATTAAAATTGTTTTTGCGTAATATCCAAATCCTGTTAGTGTTCTCAAATTAACCATTAATCGTACTTAAAAGTTTAGTAACTAGAAACTATCAAATCATCCACTTTTACTTTTTCCTTCTTGATTTTAACCAGAAATTGAATTATTCATTTTTACAGTGACCAAGACTCATACTGCTTTAAGCTGTTTTTTAAAAATTTTAGTTCATAATGTTTTAACTAAATTGGAACTACTTTAGGTGTGTTTTCAAATGAATAACACCATATATTCTTAAACTAGCAAAGGAATATAGTGATAAATATACAGTTTTGAGCATACTAATATATCTTGCAAATTACTTGACTGATGAAATGAAACCTTATTTTAAGTCTGTTTTTCAACAATTATGCATTCTTCGCTCTTCTTATTCACAATCATTGACAGTCAATTTCAATACCATTGATATGCATTATAAACAAGGTGGTTCACAATCCCTATTTACTCCTTAACTCTCATGTATGAAGTCATAAGGTAAAAATGGTATATCCACTATTTATGTTCTGTAACCATATAACTATATGTATGTGGGACTTTTCCTATATGTATTGGAAACTTTGATTTTCCAGGAGTCATGATAAGGCACAGTCCCATATCTCATGTGCTTACTTATGAGGAGGTTATCTAGTGAACAAGATTAATGAAATAGGTATTTTAGAATGTAATTGTATTGTCCATTTCCAACATCTTATCTATGGTAATCCAGCGAAGCATTTATAGGATGTGAGCTAAGAGTACTTTTCCCTTTCCCCTCAATCCTTGAACTATGATCTCATGTAATATAGCTCATTCTCAGAAACAAAAGAAAGAAAAGAAACTTACAGACAACAGTGGCTCTACAACATTGGTACTTTCTGCCAGAAATGAAATTCCAACTGTGTAATCAGCAGAAGTAGGCATGGGATAGAAGGGTAGTTAATTCCTTAGTCCATTCTGTGCAGAAACTGTAAAAGCGCTGAGTTGGAGATGGTCAGTGATTACCTTGTGCTTATGTGAATAAAGTGATTTAAATATGATTAAATGGTATAGCATGTATCAGGGTATGAGCTTGGCTTGTTTCAAAGTAACTTATTGAATGGCAACCTCAGTTGCCCAAAATTTTGGGGGCTGAAACAAAGCTCAGCCTTAACTAAGTAACACGTTCTATCATAAATCATAAGCTGCTTACAACCTGATTATCTCATTGCGTGGAAAAAGACCTGCTGAGTTCATTTATTTCCAAACCATTGTGCATAGAAGTGTAAGTTGAGTGTGCAGGTCTTCATGCTTACTATTTTAGTAATATATTTCTTTTATTCATTATATTACTGTTTGCAACCATACTATAAAGTTATGTGGGCAGTTCACAATCAAATACAACAGTAAAATGCAATGCATAATAATACATTGAATACACCATTTTGATATGTTATCCATTTCCATTTGACGTTAACAATTATAGCTGAGTTTAAACTAAGTTCTGTTTATATCCTTATCCTGTGATTCAGACATTATGATACACTAGCAACTGGAATAATATACTTTCATCGATTCTATATGTTTCATTCCTTCAAACAGTTTCCAAGATATGTAAGTATAAACCTGTTGCCTTTGTTTTAAGTCATTGGTATTAAAGGAAGTAGTATTACTAATTCTGTAGCATCAGTCTATATTGTGTTTGACAAAGACTAGAAGCCAGGTCCCAGTGCTAGGGGCTTAAAATCTAGAAACCATGGGGAAGAATATGTAATTCCAATTGCATATTTTTAGGATTCATTGAAGTAGAATGTGTGTATAGTACAGAAAGCTTTAATAGAAAATGTAAATGTAGGATGGGAAGTATATTATTCGGCATCAGTTCAGTTTCCTATGGTGAAATCAGGCAATAATTGTATTCAGATGCTATGATATGCCAAAGTTCTGAAGAATCTATATTTACTTTGAATGTGCTGATGTATATGGCCCATTTGCTCTTACTTGGCTCTTCCTGCCTGTGGGAACATCTACACAAACCAAGAATCAAAAGCTTACCATATTGTAAAATATGACTCCTAGCCTATTGCTTTTGTAAACCAAGAACAGGCACTTGTTTGTGATCTTGGCTAAGAGCAAGCCAAGAATCTTAGCCTGAATGACATGCTAAGCTTTTGATTCTTGCTTACTTAGCGGTACCTGCTGGTAGAGAAGAGGACGGTAGAAACAAATCAGCTGCATGCAGCAATACACAGCCCTTTTAGAGAAAGCCAGAATTCCCCAGAATGCTTAACTTGGGCATCAGGAAATTGTCAATTTGTTCTTGATGTGGTAATCTATTGCATTATATGGTTCATTGTACAAATAAAAATATACCAGTATTTTATTTATTTTAAGTATTTCTTGGTCACCCTTCAGTAGAGAGGCTCTCCCAAGGTTGTATGTAACAATCAAACATATAAAACTGTTACTCTTATTTTGTGTTTTTACTGCTTTTTAATGCTGTAACACAAATCGAATGATAAGACAAATGTGTGATAAACTGGCTGTCATTACACTTCAGTGCCAGTAGGTGGGGCAAAGAGATTTCTGTAACCTGAGAGGCTAGAATCTCTACAGGATCAGGTTTTTAGAAATAGCAAACTAGATGGAACTTTAGCCTGATCCAACAAAGTATGCTTCAGTCCTGAGGTTTAAGGGCCACCTGGGTGCAGCTGCTGTACTGTCAGTGGATGGAAAATGGGGATTGCTTGAGGAAAAGGCTGTTTCTCAGACCCAGAGGTCGACCATTGTGGGAAGGATCTGTACCTCCATGGAAGAGCACAAGTTCTACATGCAGTAGATCTGCAGTGTTTTCTGGTGGGGTGGGAAAGACTCCTGCCAAAACTCCTGGTGAGCTGCTGCCAGTTAGAAGCAATGATGCTGGGCTTAGATGGACAAATTGTCTGACTCTGTATACTGAGAAGTAAGGAGGCTGAAGGATTGTTCCCTTTATGTATTTGAACTACCCTTCTAGCATGAGCACTGATCTGATCAAACTGTTTTCGGCAGCTTTCCAAACTACTGGCAATAATTATATTTTACAGTAAATTATGAAATGCTAAGTGTGTATTCTTTCCATGTTATGAATGAACTGTATGTTTTATATAAATATAATTAAATTTTTAGAATAATTGACTAGTTTATTTCTTCAAGTTCTCCATCAAGACAACTTTCTAAAGCTGCTGTTGTTGTTTGATAGGTGACTGGGGCTTGCTGTCTCTTCCTAGCAGGGAAAGTTGAGGAAACACCCAAAAAATGTAAAGATATCATCAAAACAGCCCGTAATTTACTAAATGATGTGCAGTTTGGACAGTTTGGGGATGATCCAAAGGTAAACTGACAAGTAGCAATGATTCTTCTGCTTAAAATTGTTACGGTGCAACCCTGATAGTATTAACTGTAGATGTTTGTCGGTAGACCATGTGATTTCAGCGATGGTCTTGGTGTAAAACAATTTAAATCAGAAGTAAGCCTGAGACAGAAAACTTGAATTGTTTTGTATAAAATATCTAAATCTTACTATTTCAGTAGTTATCAGCTGAAGGACAGTTCAGTGGTTAGGTTCATTTAGAAATTTTTTTCACGTTATGTTGTTTTGAAAGGCAATGTATACTGCAGTGTTTGTTGTTCTCCTGTTGCATTTGCCTGTCTTTTCAGCAAAGAAATAATCCACTGCACAGGGGAAGCAGTGAAACTGGCCACACAGAGTGCAGCCATATGCATACAGTAAGCAAATTGGAAAAAATAAAAATTTGTCACTTGTTTGTTTATAGTATTTGTAGGCAGTTTCTAATTTTCAGTCTTCAGACAACTTAGTCACAAAGGTAATCATTACAAAATTAACAAATGTTAGAAAACCGGAAGGTTGACATGGTCAAATTATTTCTTTGGCTTGTCTCTACAAAATTTGTTTAACAAGGTGTATGTGATACTAGACTGTCACATATTGTCTGTCGGTGGCTCTGGGTGTCTAGAAGTATCTGAATACTTTGTGAGCAATTCCTTAGAAAGCTTATTGTGTTTATATGTTCTGGTGAGAATTGCTGTAGACCTAAAGCAACTGAACAACCATCTGAGAGGGATGGTTTAGCTTAGTGTCCTGCACTGAGCAGGAGGCTGGTCCTAATGGCCCTCTGGCTTCTTTCAACTCTAGTATTTTATGATTCTGTGATTAAAGCTTTCGATAGCCTTTGAGAATCCAGATAACCAGCCTGAAGAGTAACCAGCACTTTGCTGAGATATTGATTCCTGAAGATGTGCTCCATCCAAGACCACATAAATTTTGCTATAGGCTGTAAGCTCCTGTCAGTTTGTTGGCTGCAGTATTAAAAGAATGTATGTACAACACCAATCCTGCCATCTTATTATAGCCATAGATGGCTGACTTACTCATATTTTGTGAGGTGGTACTACAAGAAATGACAAACTGAAAGAAGCTGTTCACATAAGCTTGCAGAAAAAAATAAAGTAGTTTTATATAGATACCACTAACATCCAAATGATGTCTTCATCATAGAGATTTTGTTTCGATTATTGAAAGTCATTGTTGAAATAACAGAAAGCAAACAGCTTTATTTCTTTCCTAGAAATTAGCATTTGACTGCAAGTGTGTGTAGTTTTACTCTTTGCCCAGAATTGACAGCAATACTAAGTATTTCCTTCTAGCCTAAAATGTGGTTGTTCAGCAGATTCAGCAATTGGTTTTCCTGTGGGGCCGTATTGTGGAGGCAGTGAAAAGCAGCCACCTCACTGCTCACACCTCACCTCTTTTTCTTCCCTATTTTGCCCTTGCTGTCACTTTCCCATCAGGCCAAAAGGATCTTTTTCCAAAAGGGGAAACTGGAAAAATATGGGGCTTAAGTGTAACAATGTCAGTTTGTGCAGTCCTGTTATTTTTATTATTATTGGGTAGCTTTTAGGCTACAGTAACATCAACTGTAGGATATGGAGAGAAAACTGAAGTGTTCTGGTCATCCACTGTTGAGTTAAGTGGTAATTGTTATTGCTGAATATGTTGCACAACCAAAAAATGCAGGTGCTTATATGCATTTAATTTTATTTAGAAGGTGCAAGAATGGTCAGCTCATAAAAAAATACTTGAGGCTGCTTCATGCCTGATGTAAATAACTGTAGATACAGTATTATTGTGTAATGCTATCTAGAACTCTGATATATAAAAATAATTAGCTGATATTTTGAAGTAACATAGGCCTTGCTCTCTTGTGATATTTAGGAAGAAGTTATGGTTTTAGAGAGGATTTTATTGCAGACAATAAAATTTGATTTGCAAGTAGAGCACCCTTACCAGTTCTTGCTTAAATACGCCAAGCAACTTAAAGGTAAGGAAATAAATGTTCACTACTGAATGTTTGCATGTATTTATTCAGTTAACAATTTTTGTAGCTGTCTTAGCCAATTTAATCTGCAAGAATTTAAAACAGTGACATATATATATATATATATATAGAGAGAGAGAGAGAGAGAGAGAGAGAGAGAGATTGGTTAGTCTAGTTTGTATGTAAGTTTTAGGATATATGACAGAAGCTGAGTTTATACTTGTTGCAGTCTTTGTCTGAATTTATTTGCACAACTAGTTTGTTAAGAGCTGAACTCAGTCTTCTTTGCCTTTTCTGTGCACAAAAACTATGGGAAAGAGCATGAAAAGTTTTTCATGCATGTGATTGATTGTGTGCATCTTTAGAAGCCACAGGAAATCATGATTTCCAAGGAAGAGACATTGCATTCTCCTTGGAAGAAGTAACATGTCTTGCATTTTAGAAACTAGTTAGATTCAGCCCAAGTCAAAGCAGCAGAAAGGGCACTTTGTGGAGAGCCCTCGTCAGAAACTTTAAATTTGCAGGGTAGCTGCTTGGTGGCAAAGATGCAGGGCTCTGAGATTACTTACTACTTATCTGCTGGTTGCCTGTAATTTTTTTTAGAGACTTTAAGTACACAGTCTATTAAAGTGGAACCTAGAATTAAATACTTGAGTAAATAGTCGCTCATCCCCCTGGAGGTTAGTGTTACTCAGTTTGGGGCAAGCGTATGAACCAGCTTTTTCTGTGATGTTCTGATACCTGCTGAGCCTGTAAGTTAGAAAACTGCATACAATTTGTAAGCTACAGTCCTATGTATGCTTCTGAGTAAGCCCCATTGACAGATTCTGAACGGAAGCTAAAAAGTGTGGCTGTCAGCTTTCTACCTATCAAGCCCTCTCTACCAGCCTTTCCCTGGGGAAAGGCCAGATGAGGAGAAAAGTGCAGCCCATTGGTCTCTTCAGTTTAAAGGCTCATGAAGCACCTTTAGGTAGCAGGAACCAGCACTTACTTCCTTTGTCGCCTTCTTTCCAAGGGGAAGAATGCCGCTTCCATCCTTTCAGGCTGCTTTCTTTACACCAGAATAGGAAAGGCCAGTGAGGACATGGGCTGCCAATTTGACTGTGCATGGCCAAGGCTGTTCTTGACAATGCAGGTGCCAAACAATGCTCAGTCTTACTACTAAACTTTGCAGATGGACAGGGGACAGGGTTCACGGTGAAAGTGCCTATACTACCTTTGTCCATCTCTCCAGCTTCAAAGCAGAGAAGAACCTGGGCTACTCATCAGACTTTTCAGTCAGTCTTGCCAACATCACCATTGAAGTGTGTCCACTGACATACCTCACTCAGGCTTCTGTGGATGCTTACTCAGAAGTGCGTTACACATCCGATAACTACAAGATTGTTTATCATTTTAATGCAGTAATACTATTTCTCCCATTTCAATAGGCGATAAGAACAAAATTCAAAAACTGGTTCAAATGGCGTGGACATTTGTCAACGACAGGTAAAAATCTCTGCAGTCTTAGTCTAATTCTTGCTTTATAATGCTGTTTGAGCTGGTCATTTTCTTGTCTGATATTTCCAGAAGATTTTTAAAAATCATTCAGATTTATTTGCCACACATCTCACAAACTTGGCCAAAGAGTGCTTAAGTGTGTTGGAAGCTGGCAAGAATTATGTATCAGTGTGTGTAGTGGGTAGAGTTGGAACTGGAAATGGGGGCACTAGAATCAGTGCTTGAATGCAGTAAAGGGCTAGAAGAATGTAATAAGCCTCAGCTCAGTCTGGACAAGATGAAGGCACTGCTTGTGAATGTTGACCTGCCAGAGTAAATGATACTCATTCTGTTCTGTAAAGGCGTGCTTTCCCCCTAAGGATCAGATGGAGGTTGTCACTGATTGATCTTCATTGCTGGGAGCACAAGTGGCACAGAGCCCCTTCTTCCAGCATAAGCTGATACACCAACTATGACCTTATGTGGACAGGAATAGTCGTAGTAACAGCACATGTGTACTTTTACAGAGTATTGTCTATCAGCCTACCTTTTAAAACTGCTGAAATCCTCAATTAATTCAGAACATTGTTGCATCAAAATTAAATTTGAATGCATTCTTGGTCATTGTTTTGTGCTAAATCAGAAGTCTTTGTGCTGCTAAGTCTCATTTTACAGTACCTGGTAGAAGTTAAGCAAAAGTAAAACCTTTCGTCTTTCTGGGGATCAGAGAATTCAAAATTCTGATGCACCTTAATTATGTTCCTAATTAAGCTGCTGTAGAAGATTGCAAGAAAGAACTGAGATGAGTTCAGTCTGCTTGCCCAATATCAAAGTATCTTTTTTCTAACACATTCCATGTCAGTAAATATTTTTCTTGAGACTCTTAAGATAGCCTGTTACATTGATTGTGATCCCATATGTAAGTTTGGTAACATCTGAATCACCCCATGTGTCAAAAGCTGAGTTAATGCATTTCTTTGAGCAAATTATTCAATCCCTAATTTGACACAAAGCCAAATGCATTTTGTATTGATCCCATACTTTGCTAGATTACTGAAAATAGGGTTGTTTATAAGCACTAAACTAACCTTTTACAATTTTGATATGAGGTTGTTTGATCTGTTCGGGTCATATCATGAATTTGCTTCCTTACTGCATTTTGATGCCAGCTTTCTGATTAATCATTCAAGCTGGTTTTTATTTCATAAATCATTCAAGCTGGTTTTTATTTCATAATCACCAATTAATAATACAGAAATCTCTGAATTTTGGTTTGCTTTTGTAGTTTGTGCACCACATTGTCACTGCAGTGGGAACCGGAGATTATAGCTGTTGCAGTTATGTATCTGGCTGGCCGTTTGTGCAAGTTTGAGATTCAGGAGTGGACATCAAAGCCAATGTACAGGAGATGGTGGGAGCAGTTTGTGCAAGATGTACCTGTTGATGTTCTGGAAGGTACTGGAAAGAACTGCTCAAAATGTTGTCTAAAGCAAAAGTGGGAAAATGATGGAGTAATTTTAAATTTGGTGGCTTCTTAGAAGACCACACTATTTCAGGCAGAGCTTTCAAATCTGCTACATACATGCTTATTCTTTAGCTGTCTGTTCGTATGTTTAACTTCTGGTCTTTCATTCTTCTCATTGTAAAAGACATATGTCATCAGATCTTGGATCTGTACTCACAAGGGAAGCAACAGATGCCTCATCATACCCCGCATCAGCTGCAGCAGCCTCCTTCACTTCAGTCTACACCTCAGGTGCCTCCACCACAGCAGTCTCAGAGTTCAGAGCCGTCACAGCCGCAGCAGCCCAAAGAGTCTCAGCCAGCTGGACAGCAGCCGCAGCAACCGCAAGCACAACAGTCCAAGAAACCTTCTCCTCAGTCAAGTCCTCCCCGGCAAGCCAAACGACCTGTGGTAAGAATAACAGAAACAATATGATTTTGCAAAGCAGCGGACATCTTGACCCATGTTATTTCTGGGTTAACTTCACTTACTGCTTATAAAAGCACCTATTGTACTAGGTGCTGTACATGAATAAAATAGAGCTCTCTGCATCCTAGGCAGGCATGAAACAAATGGAAAGGAATATGAGCATTACTAATATTGAATTGTGAACCACCCGGAGAGGTTTGACTATTGGGATGTAGAAATAAAATTTCCAAAAATTAGTATAATTCCTCCCCAGATATGCAGTTGATCAGGTGTCTAGCTGGTCAAATTAGACTAGAAATTCTGACATTTGAAATAGAGGAACTATTTTTGTTAATTATTAGTTCTATTAAATGGCTATACATTTTTGTGCATTAAAGTTTTTACATGAATTTATTGCATGTTTTGTATTTTAATATTTGTGAACCACCCAGCAAGCTTTGAGCTATTGGGCTGTGTACATGGGATCAACAGGGACTTCCAGTGGTATCTACAAAGCTTTCTATTTCCTGTTACCTTCCCAAAAAATAAATAAATAAAACTTGGAAATGTTAGGGGAATGTTTCTAGCCCCTCTAATTATTTTTCTCCTTCTATGTCTTTGCCTTGCCATTTCACTCCCTCCCAGCCACTGGACTCATCCCATGGCTCTCCCCACCCTACCTCATTAGCTCACTTTTGATTACTCCCTTGGCAGCCATTATGTGACTGCCCACATCCTCTGGGAATCATTTTGTAGTGGTGCCCAGAGAAGCTTCTCAAATTTCTAAATGTGCCTATAGGTCCAAAAATGTGCTGGTAATTTATATCCTAAACATTTGATTAGCCAAGGCCAAGAGCAGCCTCACCTAGTACAGTTGCTTACCTTATTTTGATTGTACTTTTTAATCCTGCTATTTCATATTGGTTCTTAATCATAGATACCTGTACCATTCTGTAGCAATTTCCCGACTTGTTCTCTGTGCTGTTGACCTACTTTGGGCAGGAACCTTACGGAACATAAAATCGTCTTAATATTTTTGCTCTAAAAGCAATCTTCCTGTTTATAATAGGTCAAAACTTTTGTCTGGACAGCCTTTGACTAGACTTCTGTTATATGCCTGCTATGACATTGCCTTAAAATTGCATAGAGGCAATGAAATAGAAATAGAATAAAAGAATGCTATTAAATTTAAACTATGGACAGAGTATCAAGTTGAAAGACCTTGGCTACATATTATGAGAAGTGTCAGTGGTGCTGTATTCTTATACATATCAAGCATGTAAATCCCACTACCAAGTGTGATTTGGGTGTTTAATTTGCACACTGCTTCCCTCTTTAACAGGCTGTGTCCCCAAAGGATGAAACGAAAGCTACAGGTAAAATAGGGATTTTTCTTCTGTTTATCTATTTTGTAAGATTAAATTTTATTTGAAGTATTTTTATCTTGCTCCGTCTCCATATTTTTTCTGAAGTGGTTTAAAATCAACAAATAAGACAGTTCCTGTCTTCAGGCTCACAATTTAAAATAGACATGAGGTACAAGGGAAAAGAAATGAGGAGAGGAGAGGAAAAGATTATATGGAGTTTCAGCTTGGCTGAAATTTGACTGATGGAATGGCTATCACTATCCTTTAACCTCCTGGGGGTGAAAGTCACAGTCCATCTGGAACAGGCCCTGAACAGGTCCTTTGCCTGCTCCTTTCTCCTTCCCTTTGTCACCAGATGAATTCTATCCGTTGAACTGGGAGGAAGCAAACCAGCTTGTGCAAACCCTGATGTCCCCCCTGCCTCCTCCTGTCCTGATATCTTCCTTCACCTGCTCCCCCTCCTCCCTTCTGCAAAGCAGACATAAATTGCTTACAGTGCCCTCCTGTGCATGTCCACCTAGAAGCAAGTCCCACTGAAATTTAAATTCTACAATTGTATCATTTTATGTTGAACTAAACTAATTTGATTGCTACTTTTTTGCTATGTTAATTGAAGCATTCCCTCTACATATTGATAAATTTTCAGAGGCACCACCTCCTAAGATTGCTAAGATTGAAACTTCGCATCCACCAGCTCCCCCTGCTCATCCACCACCTGGTAAGTTCTGCTGTGAGTGAGCAAGATGGTATTTGATGGGCCATAATATTTGTTCTTTATATGAAACTATATGTATATGATTTGTAAGCCAGGGTAATTTTTCCCCAAGGTCCCATGCTCTGAAGGCTGCTGCGGAGGGGAGTCTCCACTAGTCTCACACAGAACAGCAAATATTTTCCTCCATTAGTTTCTTCCCCATCATGGGCAAGCACCCATCATGGGCAAGCATATTTGGCACCCAACCAAGGTGCCAAATAGAGGAGCTTCTTCTTTTCTTTTTCTTTTTTGGAAAAAATATATGTATACAAACAAAAACAGTAAAATTTTACAATCTACACAAATCTTAAAACAAGACTAAAAACAGTTAACCATCTCCACATATCCTTAAAATTATTTTACTTATCAAGCCCTTTTTCAACTTAATTTCACAAGTTAACTTATCTTTGATAGCTGTATTTCAAACCTCTTTATACTAGTCATCTGAGAAGGAGCTTCTATCCAGTATCTCAGTGGTAAGGAGTAGCTGCAACTCTGTACGTTGACCTGTGCTGGGAGAGAGATGGGGAAGTGTGACCCTGTTGGTACTCCTAGATCTCTTAATGGCTTTCAGTGAGATTAACCAAGGTGTATTTCTGGGGCCACTGGCTGAGTTGGGAGTGGGGCTGCTAGACTGCAGTGGTTCTGGACAGCCAACTCCATGGGGAATATTGCTTGGTCCTTTGAACTCTCCAGTATGAAGTCCCTCAGGGGTCTGTCTTGTTCCCCATGCAGCATATAGCCACATGAAAGCACTGAGCGAGGTCATCTGGGAGTTTTGGAGCGCATTGTCATCAGTAGGCTGCTGACATACAGCTCTGTTTCCCCTTTTCATCATCAGTAAAGTGAGGCAGTGGATGTGCAGTATCTGGCTGCAACAATGTACTGGATGAGGTCTAACGAACTGGAGCTCAGTCCACACATGACTGAAATGCTGTTACTGAGTGGTTCTTCTAGCCAAATGGAAGGAACTCAACCTAATCTGGACAGTGTGTCACTCCTGAAGGAGCAGGTTCCTAGTCTGGGAATGCTCCTTTATCCATCTTTGTCATTTGAGGTTCCGGTGGCCTGGAGTGCCTTCTGTCAGCATGGGCTGGTGGCCCCCTAAACTAGACTATTTCCATGCATGCTACATGGGGCTGCCCTGGTTATATCTAGTGACAGTACTGCAGTTATGCAATAAGTTTTCCATGGGACTTGCCTGGGACCAACTCTGTTATCTTTTCAGCACTAGGTTAAAACTGTCCTCTGTGATGGGGAGTTTAATTAGTTTGCTGTTATATTGGAGCATTATGTCAGCTACTTAACAGTTCTTGTGCCTTTATATGACTAAGCTACTGTAGCTTTTTAAATTTGGTGTTAAATTTGGGTTTTAAGTTTTGTATTATAGTTTTTATTTATTTCATTTTATCTGTTGTTCAGCTATTGAGCAGTACAGAGATTATCACCACCACCATCATCATTATTAGTAACAACAATAATTTGCTGTATTCAGCACATTGCCCAGGAGCCCAAAACCCAAATAGCTGTTGCCACAGGATGCATTCAGAGACTAGGAATTCCACACATTTAAGTATCCAGGTACATTTAGGAAATTTCAGCCACTTCCGAATGTTAAATATATGGAGATTGGGAAGTGTTATGACTTTTTGAGAGGGCACAAACAGGCAATGTGTGGAGCAGTGAGTGGTTGTGAGAGGACAGAGCTCTGGGTGCCTACAGCCTACACTAAGCTAGGCTGCTGCACTCAGGCCCAGCAGAGGACCTAGCCTCATCACTCAGTTGCTGTTCCAGTCGGCTTCTCCTTGTGGAATATCAAAAGGGAGTTGTTGGCCTTACCTTGTCACTTCTCTGCAGTTAGTAACATGACCTGGACCAGTCCTGCTTAATCCAAACACTTAAAAATGACTTAAGTAGCAATTTGGACTTTTCAAAGTTTTATTGTCTTAAGCTGGAACTTTGTCTTTGTCACATAGGACTTGTGTCTGTTCAAGATCTTTCCCTTCCTTGACATGTTAGCTGTCCTTCTCCTGACCCTGAGATAGGACTTAAATAATTTATGATACAGCTACATGATCTAAATACTGACTGAGCTGAACTGGGATCCGCAAGAGTCTTCCAGCTCTCCACTCTCGGTCTCTCCCTCTCCCTCCCGCCTCTCTCTCTGGTTTCAAAATGAAAATGTAAGGAAATAGAATGCAGACCTGGTTACGTTAAAGAGTTGAGTTGTAAAATTAACCTTTGCCAGCATAAAGGAAAACCTGCATATAAATTGTTTATAGCAAACTTAAATTTACCCCTTTCCAAATGGGTTAATTATGCAGAATTTACTGCCGAAAGACAGGCTACTGGTATCTATTTAAGATTCTTCAAACAGCAAGTTTGTGAGCATTTTCTGAACTTTTCATGTTTTTAATCTATGTTCAGTGCTAGCAAACTGTTACAATTCTTAGGCACCCGTATTTGACTAAGAAATCGTTTTTTTCCAGCTCCACCTGTTATGTCTGTGAAATAGTTTTAACATTCCTGAAGGTATTATAGTAGGAGAGATGCAACTGAGGCTTTTTCTCAGCTCTTCTACCAAGTACAGAAAAATTCTGTAGCTCATTTTTGGACAGGTTTTAGATTGGAACAATATGAATATGCAAATTCATGATTGCCTCCTTATTCATTGAAAGGCCTTAACTAGTCATTTATTTAATTGGATGTTCCAGTTCCCATAGTGCAAGGAAAACTCAAAACAGCCTGGTCTGTCCCCTCTGTCAGCTGCTGCAATATGGTTTTGAGCTACATCTTCAGTGGCTTCATGTATCAGGTGACTTGGGCAGAGCTACCTATCTATGCCCTGTTCAGAATAAGAACTAATATATCCATTGCACTGTGTTTTCAAGGCACAGCATTTTGCCCTATGTTTTTGTTGGAAGGGGAGAGCATATTTTAATAACTTGGTATCTCCTTTTGTAATGATTTCAGTTTATTTGCTTTCATGACCAAATAAACAATTCTGTCCTGCAGCCATTTTGTATGTTTCCCTTTAATCTTACTGGAGTTTCATACACATACATAGACTAAAACAAAGGAAATCAAATCTAGACTGTGTCTTCAGATCTCTCCCTGTTGACATTGATTTATTTGGTCCTTGTTAATACAGGTAGGACTTGTGTTCCTTTTCAGACAGAGGTCTACATCTCACCAGGGAATAGAAATTGTGAAAGTATATGTTGTGCTGTTTCCCTCATTGGCATATGCAGCTGACTGAAGTGTTTGTATATTTTGTTTTTCAGAGCATAAGCCGCCTCTGACAACCACAGTTTCCATTGGAGGTGATCAGACCACAACAGTAGACTCTGTGGAGATGGCAAAAGTCCAGATTGCACCTCCTTCTCATCCAGCGCCAGTGCATCAGCCACCACCTATGCCTCACCGTCCCCCTCCCCCACCCCCACCCTCGAGTTACATAACCGGCATGTCCACTACCAATTCTTACATGTCAGGAGAAGGATATCAGAGCCTTCAATCAATGATGAAGACAGAAGCACCAACCTACGGAGCTCTGCCACCCAGCTATGGACCTCCTGCTCACTTGGCCTATCACCCCCATGTGTATCCTCCCAATCCTCCTCCTCCTGTTCCTCCTCCTCCACCAACATCATTCCCCCCACCAACAATCCCTCCTCCTGCTCCAGGATACCCACCGCCACCTACTTACAATCCGAATTTCCCACCTCCTCGGTTACCTCCTTCCCATGCTGTCCCACCTCACCCCCCTCCAGGACTGGGAATGCCACCAGCAAGCTACCCCCCTCCCACAGTGCCCCCTGGTGGGCAGCCACCAGTGCCACCCCCAATACCCCCACCTGGCATGCCGCCTGTTGCAGGACTTGGACGTGCTACTTGGATGAGATAGCGGTTGTGCACACGGTATCTTTTAATTTGGAGGAATAGTTTAATGAGTTGAGCAGCAGCTAAGGGAATAGTTTGTATACGGTAGAGACCGATGTATGAAAATCTAGAAGGCAGTGGCCTAAAATATTTACTGATCTGCTTACAGTTTAGTCAGCAGAGCTCAATACAGGCTTTAGTTTCAAGATTACAAAACTAGATAAAATCCAAAGTCTAAGTTCCTTCTAGCACTGGGTTACTTTGCACTAGTAAAAGGCCATATTGGCTTAGTTATATTGGTAAGAAAATTTGCTTCTAGAAATCAGTGCCTACTTTTTGAGTATCAGGATTAAGGTTATCATTCCATCTGAGGCAGATAAAAGACCTTTCTGGCTTTCATGACGTAACATTCCAGCAACATGCTTCTGAGCAACAGAACCAATTTTATTTTATTTAATATATATAAACACATACAACATTTGCAATCCATAGCTGATAAACATCTGTTGGTGTTTGCCTTTCTGCCATTTTTGTTTTAGAATGTACTTGAATCTTGATTTGTAAAGTATGTTTACACCTATGTATGAATTCCTTTCCTAATCATCTGTATTTTCTAAGTGTGAAAGTATGAATGTAATGGCATATGGTGATTTCCAACTTCATTTTTCTGAAAGGCTGTTTGCTGAGATGTAGCCAAATAAACCTAGGTTCTGAAATCCATTGAGTACAAAAGCATTTTTTTTAAATGTCTGAATAGATTGCCAGCTTGCCTTCAAAGGAATTTAGTAAGGAACCCATGCAACCCAAATGTTCACTTACTCAGATCTGATTGATTTGGAGTGACTAGATACAGATGAACATATGAACAGAACTCACTTCCTTGCATAGCGGGGCTACCGGGAATCTTCGTATCTTTGTGTCCAAGTATGAAGAGCTTGTGAAACTTTCAGATAAAAGAGGCAACTGTTTTGCACTGCTTGGAACAATAACCAGCTTGCTTCCAAATTGAGCTCTCCCATTAGAAAATCCAGGACCAATTTAGTACAAGAGAGCTGTAAGGAAAATGCAGGGTCAAAATCTTGCAGAAAAGTTGGGAGGCTGTTCAGAGGTGTAGTCCTATCGCTCCAGCCTTAATACATGTAAGTCTTCAATCTCAGAGGCTTATGTGCACGCTATGCCCCAAGAGAGGAGCAGTGGCCCCTCGCTTCCAGCTTTTTCTTTTATTCAGACAGCTGTTCTCAACAATCTAGAGTGCCTTAGGAGGGAAAGAGATGGGATGCCAGTAGGAATCAGCATCAATCCTTCCGGCTCTTGCCCTCCTGGCTTACCTTATTTTCTCCCCTATTCTCTCTAATTCTCAAGGGAGGCAGCCAGTATGTTTCTGTGGTATGCCAGTGGTGATGGAGCAGGATGGGAGTCCTGGTTCTGAGACAGGTCTGATCTTGGACCTAGGACTATTTGCCCTTCTCCCTTAAAAACACTGGAAGACCGTAAGATTACATCCTAAAACAGCTGTTGTAGCATACAAAATACATTAAAATATGCCAGTATTATTAAACAGGCTCCATTTAAAATTGAGAGTTTTCTAGGAGAAAGAAATAAGAGCATAAAGTCAACAAATGGGAACTTAATCTACAAATGGGGAAATGAAGGAGAAGCCTGATGACCAAATTGCTAAAAACAAGAGTTACATCCACAAGAGAACCAACTAGGAGGGCAATTAAACTTTATGACAAGTAGTTTTTGTTACTATTTAAAAGTCACTGCATGTGGTGGTATATTCTCAGGACAAGCTGTCTTTGAAGGTAACCAGTGGAGTTTTTTAAAAAATAATCTGGTGGTCATAGACAAGTTATTCTGTCAGCCTGACCTCTGTCCCAGGTAGTAACTAGGAAATACAAAGATTGGGAAAACTTCACAATGCAGTAAAAGAATTGGCAAAAGCTGTGCAAATTATGTATGAAGCCATTACAATCAGGGCCAGAGAAAGTTACTGTCGGTAACCCAGTGTAATGAGTGTGCACAGCACTTTCGAGGATAAAAATCACAGATTTGCCATTAATTGTTCCACAATTAAAGGAAAAGGGGTATCCAGAACACTGTCTAGTCCCATTTTGTTGAATGAGTTGCAGTTATTGAGTCCTAAGGATGTGGACAAGGTGCTTGGGCAAGTATGGCCCACCACCTGTATGCTTGACCATAGCTCATCATAGCTGATTACTAAGACCAAGGAAGGCATTCATACCTGGACCCAGGAGGCTGTGAAGGCCTCCCTGAGGGAAGGAGTGGTACCAGCATCTTTAAAAGGAAGCTGGGATCAAGCCATCCTTTTAAAAAGTCCAGCTTGAATGCAGGGGATGTGAATGATTATGGACCAGCTGCGAACATCCCTTTCCCGGACAAGGTGTTTGAAAGGGTGGTAGCCAAGCAGCTTCAAGCACTCTTGGAGGAAATGGATTCTCTGCATTCATTTACATTTGGTTTCAGGCCTGTTTTGGAACAAAAACTGCCTTGGTCACCCTGTAGGATGACCTTTACCAGAAGAGAGACAAGGGGAGTATGACTGGTCAACATGAATGCATCACACCAATCCGCTGTCAATTCCATAGGTTATCAGTTGAAGTCCAGGCCTGATTCACAGTGCTAACATTAACATTTAAGGCTCTGAAAGGGTTGGAGCCAGGTTGTCTTGAAGGAACATCTTCCTCCATATGTGCCTACCTGAACCCTGAGATCATCAGCAGAAGTCATTCTTGGAGAACCCTCTCCAAAGGCAGCCAGGGCGGTGGCTACTAGGGGAAGGGCCTTCTCGGTTGTAGCACCCCATCTGTAGAATCAGCTCTCAAAAGAGGTGCACCTGGCACCCACTCTTTGCTCCTTTCAGCAGCAGGTGAAAACCTTTTAACTTTCCCAATATTTTAATAGTTAAATTTTTATCTTCATCTTTTTCTCTATTTTTACTAGGCGGTAGATTATTGCAATATTGTATTTATTAATTGCATTGTTGTGAATTTATCATGTGGTTTTTTTTATTTATTTTTAATCTGTAAACTGCTCAGGGAGCCTTTGGGCTGATGGGCAGGGTAGAAATATAATAAGTTAAATATTTAACTGCTTGAGAAGCTGATGTAGAGCAAATGCATGGATATGTAAAATACTCTAAATTAAGGCTGCATATATTTGCAACAGTAAGTTTTATTTGGCTTGCAAATAATTTATTTATTTAAAGTATTTATAGACCTCCCCATTACTAGTGTCTTGGGACAGTTTACAACAAGCACTGATAAAAATTGCACAGCATAATATTGCAGCATTATGGTTACAACGCACAAACATAGCTCAACAAGCTGACAGTTCCTCTTTTAATGTCTCAAAGGACATTTGTAACAAAACAGAAAAAAATCTGGGGGAACAAGGCACAGATTTGACATGGTAATTATCAACATCCTTCAGTGTAGGTCAGAGCGTAGTAATTAGAGCACAAGGAAAACACAGTCCACATCTGGTTAGTTACAGGAACAGTTGGATATTGGATGGTTTTGAGCTTGGATGGTATCCTTGTTGGTCTGATGGGCCATTCTTTTATTCTGAATGATAAGCTGCTCTTGTTTCAATATTGTCACACTTCCTGCATTTACATGAATCTGCTAGAGACACTCCAGTGGAAATACAGAGCACGTGCTAGTGCCGGACCCTCCATTTAGTTATTTCGTTGTTGCTGCATCTTCAGGGTGCTCTTATGCATTGGGCATCCAGGTGATGGCCAAGTAACACTTCTTTTGCATCCAGCCACGGCCAAAATGGAAGAAAGATTAATATCCTTGCCATCCAAAGACTACTTCATTAGAGTACCCTGACAATTTGGTAGTGTTGCTATGCAGAGTCTCCATCTTGGATTGGTGACATGGTTTTCCCAGGAAAGAGGCTGGCACTAAGAAAGCCTCTTCGTTCTGACTTGTTAATCCTCATGACTGCACTGATATTGTGATTGTCCTGTGTAGATATTTTTTATCTTAAATATTAAGATATTAAATATTAGATAGATACTATATTTTCTGATAGCTTGCAAATGCTCATCCTTCCTCTTAGTGGCTGCAACTTTCTCTGCTGAGTGAGGGGGCAATAAAGATGAACTTTGCCAAGCAGCCCTCCTCCTATGGACTCCTAAAATCCTCTAAAAACTTGAGAATATAAGAAAAGCCATGCTGGATCTGACCAAAGGTCCAGCACTCTGTATACTCGTACATGGTGGCAAACTAGCTCCAGCAGAATCTCTCAAGCCAGATGGGTGCAAGGCCTTCTCCTGTCCAAGCTCCTCAGGAACTGGGGTATGCAGGCAGGCCACCTCTGGCCCAGGAGAGGGCACAAAGCCAGTAAGGCTAGTAGCCCCCAATAGCCTTCTCCCTCATGAATCAGTCCAATGCCCTTTTAAAGCCATTCGTATTGGTGGCCATCCATGTTCATCTAATAGAATTGAGAGATGTATCTTCATCAGTTTAACACTTCCATACTTACAGCAGCTCTTTGTGCTTAATGAATCTATTTGGACTAACAGGTTCATGTCTGGTCTCGGGCCATTGGACCCATCCTCTGCCTGGCACCAGGGATCAATAGTATTATCACCTGCTAATGACCTACACATGCCAGCAGTGACTTGCTGCCAAATCCCAGAGCCTCCAGGCCCAACGGCTCCTCTCGGTTCCTGCTCACCAGCCCACACGAAGAATGCAAGCTGCGAGGGGAGACTCTGCTACCCTCCCCAATCAGCCTGCCCTTGTCCATCCAGGCATCTGGGTGAACTGGATCCGGCACACAGGCTGTGCTCGGGGATGGCCCACTGGAGTGCTGCATCCTTTACGGAAAGACGACTCAGGGCTGCCACCAGCCTTACCTCCCTCCTGTCCAGGTGCAGGGACCCTGATGGCCACTGTTGTGTTGGACCATCTGGATCAGATGGCTTTTGCTCTCCTGCGGCCTTCCAGCCTCAATCATAGAAGCATAGAATAGCAGAGTTGCAAGGAGCCATGAAGACCATTGAGTCTAACCCCTGCTGTTGCAGGACAGCATATTACCCCACACCACTCAGATGGCTGTCCAGATAGCTCGAATCTGTCTTCCTAAGGATTTGTTTCCTTGAGTCGAGTGCCTTCCCCTTCCATGTCCATGCAACCCTTTTCACAAATAAGGATGCCCCTTGAAGGCAGAGTTTTTCAAGGGCACACCCAGAGAGACTTTGGAGCAAATGGAAATCCAAGCAATTTTCTTCTGGGACAGACCTAGATGTTTTTGGAGCAAATGGAAATCCAAGCAATTTTCTTCTGGGACAGACCCAGATGTTTTCAGCACCTTGCACTACCCCGACCTCGAGAGAGATGGTGTATGGAGAGACAACCTCTCCCAATAATGGTGGGAAACAAGTGGGTGCATTCAGGGAGGGAGGCCCACGCAGGATCGTGTGTAGGCAGGCAGGAAGCAGGAGGAAAGCTTGATCCCAGCCTGGGTGGGACTGCCCCTTCTCTTCCTTGCTGCCTCCTGGTTTCCTGTATCTTCCATCTTCCCTGCTGGAGGAGACAGATCCTTCTTGCCAGAGCTCTGACTTGATCACCTACATATCAGGGCATTAACACTAGACTCTAGAGTCTAGAGGGAACTTTCTCTCAGTGCAAATCTATCTAAACTGATTTTTTGGTTGCCTATAAGAGTGGAGCCCACTGCATTGCCTTAGAGGTTTGGGATTTCAATTGCAAACACAGCACAGGTGGGAAACAGTTAAAGCACGCTGACACTCCATTCCATTGCAATTTTTTCTTTAAAGCCTGCACAGGATTGCTCTGCTACAGATTTGAAAGTGCCCCAAAGGATGGAAAGCAGTTAATAGCCCATGTGAAATAAGATGAGGGTAACATTCAGATGCAAGTTTCACCAGCATGAAGGTCATGATGATCTTTCTCCATCCAAACCAACTTTGTAAGTACACCTTTGGCTGGAATAAACCAGGATTATAAACATCAGGTTTAGCATAAATCATAATTTCATCCTGATCTGCAAACATTCTAATCCCAGTATAGTGTAATCCTAGCTGGATCTACTCAAACTATGTCCCAGAGTTCAGTGCAGCTTACTCCTGGGGAAGTGTGCCATAGGGTAGCTGTCTTCAGTTCAAAAAGAAGAATCCAGACATGTCACTGCTCACTTACAAAGAACATGTTTTATTTTCTTCAACTGAATGTATACACTATCACAATCTCTTACTTTAATTTTTACTAAAATATTTCAAATTAAGGTTTTACACACTTATCAAAAAATCTGCTCACATTTTCTCCCCATCCCCCCAAAAGCAAGGTGATTCAATAAAAGGTATAAATGTGTGCTAAGATCTAAAGACATCGCTTATATACATGAGCGCAGGTGCTAAATTCTTCCATTTCTATTTGTCAGTCATATACAGAAAATATAGTGGGGTTGTAAAATCACAGGTTTAACAGAAATCATAATTTCATATTGATTTCCCAAAGCAGCACAAATAGACTCTTTTCCCACATTATGAAAAATATACAATTTTATCACTTTACAGCCATGCACTATGTTTGAAAAAGATCAGTAGTACTTTTCCCCTCCACACACACCAGTTTTTAAAAAGTTTAAAGGTCACTTAAAAACACTGTGTTGGATCCAGATTTAGCCATACTTAGAACAGACCTACTAAAATTGGTGGGACATAAACTCACGGCTTAACTTATTGATCTCATTCAAAGCATGACTAAGTCCATGTTCAACCCAATGATTTTTTAAAATCGCTTTCATTTGGCTAAAAACATGCCTTTTTGAAACAAACTTGTGCTCTTTTTTGTTACAAAGGGACAAGGAGCACGATATTTTTTCTTACCACAATTTGCTCTTTTTTCCCTTAAAAGGGAAAATATTTCAATTGCTCAGAAATAAAGTGGCAGTACAGTGGAAGAGCCAAGAATACTTTTGTTCTGAACTTTCAAAGCATATTAAACTTCAGCCGAATGCTTGTTTTACGACAGAAGAGCATTCAAGATTTTCTGGTCGATTTTTGAATCCACCCTTCAGAAAGGGTTTCTGGTGCCCCGTTGTATCCATGTGCCCCTTTGCAGTCTTCTATTTAAGGGTCACCAAAAGCTGTCCAGTCCCAACTTAAAGATAAAGAACCCATAAATAGTTGGCACCTGGACAATAGATTGAACAGACAGGCACACACATCAGCGGGTCTTCCACTCCAGGGTGAGATGTACCATATTTCAATTAAATTATTTTAAAATTTGCATCCATATGCATAAATTAGCACATGCACATTTAATGCAAATTGGTACTCTCCTTTTTTGGTGATGCAGGTCTTTTTATTGGCAATTCATAAGTGTCCACTTAAACGTTTGCACCAACCCCATGGCTTTCCCCCATCTAAATTAGGTTATTGAAAGAAAGGAAGCTGGAGGAAAACAAGGAGTGGACTTCCGTACGGAAGCGACTGGTGAGCTCAGTTCTGGTACTGAAAACCTACATCTAGACCCAGAAAGTGCTCAGAAACACCCTACTCTTTAACTCTGTAGGTACATCTAATGCCCCTGGGTCTGTCTGCAGCATCCTGGAGTTCTAATAAGAGAAAATCAAAGCCAATCTGACAAGCCTGAAGTAGCTCCATTCGAACCCAGTTCTAAGGATATAAAAATCTGGAAATCACTGTCCACAGCAAACTGTAATGTTGAACTACGCATTTTAATGGGTGCTATTTGGGGAAAGGAGGGGTTGTTACTCCAGTTTAATATGCAATCTTTCAGGACATTTTCTCTTTCCACCTTAGTGTACTGTGTGCAACTTGCAATTAAAAAAATAATAGACAACTGAAACTTTAGCACCCAAGGCATACTGTAAAGTCATGGAGAGCACAGTCCTATTGCCCTGGGCCAGGTGCAACAGTGTTGCTCTCTACTGCTGCCGTGCCTCACAGGTATTTTCTCTAGAAGGCCATTTTTTACCATCTAGATTTAGTGCGGAGAGGCAGAGCGAAGGATGCCAGGGCACCAATTGGATTTGGTGTAAGTCCATAGACTCAGCCTCTTCTCCCTGTCCCAGCACACACTTTCTCCCTCTCCAAGGCCCAACTGCAACCTCGGGAACAGGGTAGCTGGCATGGTCTTTCTGAGCCAGTTGCAAAAGGGCAGGGCAGGGCAGGGCAGGGCAGGGCTTCAGTCTTTGGAGTCCCAGCTCTGAGATCACAAGACCTTGGAGCACTGTCTCTGAAGAATCCTACGGCCTCCCAGACAATGGTGGGAGGCCATAGGAGTGTGCCGAGTCTCCTTTTCCCCGCCAAGGAAGACGCTCATTTTAGCTCAGTTCAAGCTAAACATTTAGTAGCAATGAAGAACAATGAAACAAAAAACATATAGCACTACACCTGCAAACTCTATAACACATAAGTTGCATTTGGGCATACATTATATTTTCATCAATGAAAACAGAAGTTTTTTCTTTTTGCAAATATGACCATGGAGTTACAAACTATTTACTTTGGAGTACTTTGTAATTTATTTAATGTTATTTAGATAGGGCTAGTTGAATACATGTAATTTGTGCCATTCCCACTTCAGTGGTTTTACTTAAGCTGGTCCATCTTCTGATTTTATTTAATTATTTGGAAGAGGGTTCAGTTAATTCCCATGTCACAGTTTGGTTTTATAATAGATACTCCTCTTGTATTTATTTATTTATTTATTTATTTAAACAAATACACAAAATGTGGGTTCAATTTAGTGGTTTCCTTGGTTTGTTGGGTGCCCAAGCAATCAATGGACTGAGAAAAAAATCTAGTTGACCAAAACATCTGGACTGAGATCCCAAGAGACACACCCAAGAACTTCCAAATGTGTATTGCATGTGTCTGAATTTGCCATTTCAACTGCAACTGCTATTCTACTGCAAGCTGTCCAGGAAGGACTTTTGAATTTCCAGAGGCAGCTTTTCAGAGAATGTGAGGGACTGCAGGTGAACCAGGAATGAGAAAGCTCAGACATTCCAAATTATACAGGCGAAACTTTGCTCCAGCTCTTTAGTTATTTGCCCTTTCAAAGGCAGCACAGGCTGTGTCCAGTGCAGGCACAGACCAGACCAGAGCTGCTGCATTATGGCCCTTCAAAACCATGCCCTGTGCACATTTTGGATCCTGCTGGGTGCTTTATAACTTCTGAGCCTGTTTGCAGTGGTGCTCAGATCTGTGAAGAACAATCATTCAGTGTTTCCTGGCTCATTTCATGTTTCTCTTGGGGATGAAACACATCTGGCTAAGCAACTGCTTGAATTTATCAGCAGCACAGTGCCATGGTGGTATAAGCACTGCAGCCCATAAATTTTGCTCCTTATCACTTAAAAAGGCTTCACGCTATCCCAGGGATGGGTCACAGCTGCCATTAAAATGGTTTAGCAAATAGGTGGCTCAAAACAAGTCGATGTAAATCTTCGAACATCCAAAGGATACAGAGGAATAGAAGAGAGGAGAAGACAGTTGGGAAAGAATGCAATTGATGGGAAATAAAAATGAGAAAATCCAGGAATATTACAACAAAGCTAGTGATTTACAAACAATAAGTGGTTGGTGGACAACAGCACTGAACATGGCAGGTAAGAGGCATGGTTGCTTGCATCGCACTCTTGCCTCTAGAAAGCTAGTTGTGCAGAATTTGTTTTGATGCTGGTTCCAAAACCCCTGCAAAACCTGCTTGACCAACAGAGAGCTACCTCATGACTTGCAGCTCTGAGAAATTATTGTCTATCTCCGTCCAATTGAATCAGAATGAAATCTGTGGATGTTATAAGATCAGTTTTAAATTAAGTTCTCCTTCTGTGTCTTGGCTGGATTTGACTGGTTTGTATAAAGAGAAAGACATACAATAATTAAGGCTTGCTTTCAAGCACATCATTTACTGAAAGCTTTGCATTTGTCCCAGTAAGATGTCTGTTTGTGGGTTGTTGGGGCAAACTAGATAGAAGAGGAAGGAGGGTTTGCACTTGGGTTAGATCCAGATTTAGACATATTTAGAATGGACCCACTGAAATCAAAGGGACTTTGGTTGGTCCTGACTTTAAGGTCAAAAGTAAGACATATTTGTAAACAAAAAAGCAGGGAGCACGCTTGGGGTTGTTCCAGTCATATTTTTGTGGTATACGATCACTACTTGTCTCCAAATGTTTGGATACTTGCATTTTGCATCAGCATTTTATGTGTCACCCTCAGCAAACATGACACATCAATGTGCAGGCAGTAAAGTCATCTCTTGGAGGATTGTGTTGCCAAGGCTGAAGCACAAGAAGAAGCAATGGCCAATTGACACTGGCCTTCATACAGGAAGGTAACTTTAAAGGTGTGTGGAGAAGTTTCTGATTATCCAGTGGTTGAAGAGCAATGTGGGTACTTAAACAGATGACACTCTAAGAGAAACCAACAGAAATTCAGCCAACTAACTGAACCAGCTGTAAGTAGCTAAGCCAAAATTCTATGAGTCAAGGTCACAACAGCCGAAACTGTGACATCTTCAAACTAATTACAAATCTCAATGCAAATTTTCTGAGGGTATATGAATCCTCGTAAAAGTTCCTTCACACAAGTGAGAAGATTGCCAGTTGTGTGTTCTGCTGTACAAGTTAAGGAAATCAACAAATACCTAATGAGATGAGGTGGGATGGAGCCAGGATAGGCAATCAACATCTTTGGCAGGTTACAAAAGAGCTGCTTGATATAGTAATCGAATAGGCAAATAGCTTACCTGTAAATGTTGTTCTTCAAGTGGTCATCTATGCATCTCCTTCGACTGAACAGACTCCATGCGTGCAGAGCCCGTACGTGTGATGCGCAGAGACCACAAAGAAGAACCGAGCAAACCCATGTAATATGAAGCAGTTCCAAGGAGAGAGACTTGATTTGGTTGAGTGGTTGAATGAAAGCAGCATGTCTGAAGACAGACTTTCCTTTGGCCAGCTTGAATGGCTGCTGTTCTGGTCCCATTTTCAAAGAACCCATTCTGTGTGTTAGTTCGCTGAGAAGTGACTGTTGAGAATGATGGGACAGAACACACTGCGCCCACCACTCTTCCCATCATGTCAGCAAGCTAAATTATATGAAAGACTGAAGAAATGGACCTTTCTGTTTAATATTAAAAAGTCTGGGCAACACGGACAGTGCAGGGCCAGTCCACATGGATTTTTTTGCAACAAGACATTAACATCTGAATAAACACACACAGAAGCAAAAACAAACCTGGCAACACAGAAGCAAGTATTCCCACACGCAGGGGAGGGGCGATGCAAAGGAAGACCAGGCTGCTGAATCTTTTGGCTCTCTTGATGTTACTAGACTGCAACTCTCATCATCCCTTACCATTGGCCAGGTCTGGGGAGAACTGCAGCCCAAGAACAGCTGTAGGGCCACGGTTTCCCCTCTCATGTTTACAGTAGTGTGAATAGTGGTGTAGAACGTAAAATACTGGCAGGTACCACTGTACATACTGAACCAAGACCAATTCCAGTTCTGAGCAGCCTTTGAACAAGATTTGTTGGATGGGGGGCCCATTGGGTTGCCCATTTCCTCTCGATGCAAGCTGCAGCACCTCCCAGAAAGAGAGAGTAGGAAAGCTACAGAAGCTACCTCTCCTTCTTGTCACTGCTCACTCAGAGAGGGCAGATGACCTCGCAGCAACAGCGAGAAGGAAAGTAGGACACCTAGAAGTGCCTGGAATTGGCCATGGAACCCGGACAAGTGTGGCCTCATCAAGTAACCAACAAGGATAATCCTTGATACCTGCCCCAAGCCTGGTTCTCCTTTGCAACAATCACCCTGGTCACCATCCGTCATAGACCCAAGTTGCATTAAAGGCCCATGGTTCCCATGGTTGCCCAGTAACAGGGAAAGAGCATGGCAATGCAAGTTGTGTCTATACCCTTCAGGCAAGGGGCTCACCAGAACATGGAAGTTGCTGTAGGCTAGTCATTTGGAATACGTATCACATCCCCAGGATTCATGAATATTAGGCAGACCTGGAGGAAAATGAATATGCTTGGGGCCTATCACATTGAGAGGAGCCCACCAGCCAGGGGCTGTGGCTTATCAAGGCCCTGGCAGATTCATATCCATGGCTGGAGGATTTGCCTCTCCTCTTACAAGCCACACAGCAACCTGGAACTGGCCCTCAAAAAGTGTTCTTAATGCTAGGTAAACTATCTCTGATAGGACTAATTATCTCAAGTGGAAAGAAAGAAAGAAAGAAAGAAAGAAAGAAAGAAAGAAAGAAAGAAAGAAAGATGCAGGTTTCATGTTTTCCTTGGTATTTTCCAAAATCATGCTGCAAGGGGCTGCTGCACTGCGATGCATTAGCAGGACGAAGCAAAGGAGTTTAACTGCTCCATAGGCTAAGGTCCCCTGTTTCTTTGCCCTCCTAGAAATTCAGTCGGGTTCAGGTATTTCTAAATATGACCATCCAACAAAGCAGGTTTTCACTACAATACAAATGACACAAATTGGCCATTGGAGGACAGTTATTATTAACCCATGTAAAATTGTTCCGGTCCAGCCCAGCCTACAGACTAGGCCTTTAGCTGCCTCATTACACTATCAACAGCTACAGGAAAGTTGGAAAAATAGATAACCCTGGCAGCTAGAAGCAGAGAAGTCTGTTTCTCTCATTCTTTTCACTCCCAGTCTTGTGATGTGAGGTTCTTATAAGGGGCCCTTGAACTGGTTTCCCGAAAGATGCTGCCTGATCGAAGGTTTGGAGCTTGCGGCATCACCCAGTTTTCGCCAGACGACCTATGAGGCAAAGGGAAACACAGGTTACTGCTGGTAAACTAAAATTACAGTTTTAGTTGTAATAGTAAAAGAAGTACTATTACAGCTAAAGCAGTTGATTCCTGGCCACCTCATCCTGCCCCCACCATTGAGTTATGCAATTCCTCTTCTTGGCACTAGGTGGCCTCCGTCCCCCAAGATAATGTTTGTTGATGGATTAAAAGGGTTAATCTTATTAAAGCCTCTAGAAATTAAAAGCAGAGACATGCCTTAGGTAATGGTATCAAACTGGTAAATTAGGCTGAGAATTTGAGTTCAGTGCTAGGTCAGCTGCTGGCAAGCTTAAAGAACCCCTGTTCTCTTCGTTAAGCACCAGACTCCAAGTGGTGGTGGCCAAGGTGGGAGGGAAAATGTAGCTCCATCTCAGACGCATTACAGATGTATGAGTGCACTCACGTTCCGCCGGAACGTGAAGGGGTCTGCTCGTGGACAGAGCTTCTGCCTGATTTATTTATTTATTTATTTATTTTATTCCACTTCTCTGCTGCCCCATAACCCAAAGGTTCTCTGGGCAGCTTACAAGCACTGGAAACAGCATATGATACAGTTGATAAAACAATTAACCTCGATTTTTCAGGATCGATTCCTTACCACTGCACCACAGCTCACCGAACGTATCAGGGTTCCCCAGCCCTTTGCACAGCATGATCAGCAGGCCCGAGAGGCTGGCATGGAGAGGAGGACGTGGGGGACGCCTGGTTCTTTGGGCTTAGTTGCACATGCCTAAACGTGGCTCCGACCCCGTGAAGGTTAATGCAAAGCAGAAGCACAGCAAAGCTCTGTGGCTGGTTCCAGGTCCCTGTGCCTGCTGAGCGTGGGGCCTGGAACCACCCCTCTCCAGGAAGGCACCAGAGAAGCCATGTCCTTGGCTCAGCCTCCTCACTAGGTCTCCCAAGGATGAGGCAAGAGGGAGGCTGCTTTGCCAGGGCTGTGCCAATCCCGTGTTCAGACTGATAAACCCTCTGAACTCCAGGCTCAGGAAGCCACCCAAGCATGCTGTTGCATCACCTCTGATAAGGTATGTCTGGGGAGTCCATTTCAAAATGCAGTAAATGAGGAAGGTGCTGCAGCATTGCTTGGAAAGGTTTTATTGTAAATTCTGAGCTAACTTTTTAGACTGCTCAGACAACATTTTTGGGTTAAAGGCATCATTTGAGCCATGGTCCTTGAATTCCACCTGAAAGCTACCTATTTCAAAGGGCAGGTGAATTTCAGTGCCGGACAACCTTGAGCATCCCACAAAGTTTAAGGTCCCACAGGGGTCTAAACTGAGTCCTTGCAACACTGGATGCAGCACTTGGGGTACAAGAACCACCTGCTTTTCGTTTCCGACTAGTTTTTTGGGACAAGTCTTTGTTTTAACTCTTAGTGTGAGAAGAAAAAACCTTCCCATTTACCATGGTGAGCTTGAAGAAACAAACAGGGCTCCTTCATACATCGTGTTGCTGCCTCTGGCTATATGCCATGTGGCATCCCACAAACCCACAATATTCGCATTTACCAGTGTTCTTGGTTTTCCACCTTGCCAAAAGCTTCTACATTAGACCAACTCCCATAGGACAGTATGGAGTTACAACCCTAAATGCTACTTCAGCTGACCACAAGCTTCGTGTGATTATGCCCTTCAGCTTCTCCAAGCATGCTTGTGGGGATTTCTTTCATGGGAACAGGCCCACAATAGTGGGAGGGAACAGACACACAAACCGGAGTACTTTGAGACTAAGATTAAATCTTAACTGAACTTACTAGGGATTGGAAGCAGTGAGGCTTACTTCCAGATAGAATGGCAAGGGGCTGGGCTGCAGAGCTGTATCCGTACAAGCAACTTACTCATGAGGAGCACTTTTCACCCAATATAACATGGCTCCAAAGAAAACATGTACAGGAGCTATTGGAAATTCTGCTCACTCTGTGGAGCCTTTTTTGTTGTTGTTGTTGAAAGAAGACTCTGAATCACAAAGGTCTTCTTTTAAAAAAAACAAGCTCCTGTGTTGCTTTTGAATGTGTTAGATACAAAGCTTTAAAGCAGCATTGATCTCTTTAGATGGCAGCCCACAATTTTAGCAAACATAAAACACACAGGACTGAGCTATTCATTTCTGAGTATGCAAAGAAAGGTAGGTTGCTTACCTTTAACACTGTTCTTTGTGGTCACCTGTGCATCACACATATGCATGCACACAGAGCCCATATGTGGACAGGTGACCGTGAAGAAGAACTAATCTTTTCAATGAAGGAATTTCATTTCATACTCCCCTTGCATTACTCCAGCAAAAAAGTGAGAAACAGTTTTCTGCTACTCTTCCTCCCTCCCTCCCTCCCTTGTCCCTGTCTCAAGAGACAAGGAAATGCCACTTCTCTGTCATCTGCTTCCTCCTTCTTCCAGCAACACTGCAATTTAGTTTTACACAGAGTGACAGGAAGTGATTGCTGTGTGAGCTTTCTGTTGGTGACAACAGCCAAGACCTGAAGAGAAACAGATGTGCAGAGTGATAGCCATTGGCGACTCCACATCTGGCAGCTGGTGGGAAAGCAGAGAGGCACGGGCTTAAGAGCAACTTAGGAGAGGGATGGGGGTCTGCCAAGCCTTCACGAAAGGGCTAAGCCTGATTTCAGCCTGGACAGCAAAGCACTGGGATTTGAGCTGGTGCTTTTCCAGCTAGAAGTAGACTGTGAGGAAGACTGTGAGGCTCTTTTCCCTTTGGGAGTGAAAACACTGTTTTCTGCAGAGACATGCATTCCCTTGAGGGCATTCTGTGGGGGGAAGGCATGCCTGAGGGGGTGAGGCTGATGGCAAAACTGGGAAGGGGCACCCCTTCTCTTTCTCATTTGTGAGAGCCACCCCTTTTGCCTGGGTCTATATATTGCAATAGCCAATACTCAAGGATTTGCTATGAGTTGAGTATGAGTTATCATGAACCATGGCCTTGTGTTAAAACATGGGTTCTTGTGTTGTCTGAACCCAGCTGAGATGACAAAGCATGGTGAACAACCCACGATTCACAACCCAACAAGTCCATGTTTCAGGGACAACCCACATACAACCTTGAATGTGGGTTTTCATGTTGTCTGAAGTGGCTTTCTCCTTTTCTGCCATCCCCTCACACCTCTCTCTCTCTCTCTCTCTCTCTCTCTCTCTCTCTCTCTCTCTCTCTATCCTTTTTCTCACTCATTCCCTCATCTCTTCTATTCTTCTGCTACTCTCTCTTTCTTCCTTTTCTAGCTCACACTCTTCCTGGCATACCCTTCACTCTCTTTCTAACATCTCTCCATTTCAAAAATAGGCCATGGATGAGGAGCACACAGTGCTTGCCAGAGGTCGGAACTGGTGATTTAACGTGCCAGGTCCTTCTGTCATTGGCCAGTCCATGTCAACGCTTCCCCTGTCTTCACCTCTGCCCCCTGCCCTGCCCTTCTCCCCCCCCCCCCCCCCCCCCCCCCCCCCCCCTCAAACCCCCCCCCCCCCCCCCCCCCCCCCCCCCCCCCCCCCCGGCTCTCCCCAGCTACATTAAAACAGGCCTGGGGCTGCAGGCCTTCCGGGAGCACAGATTCCTACTTTTGCTCTACACCACAGATTTTAGTAGTTCTGGTATGGAATGTTTTATGAATTCTCATAATTTCCAGCATTTGAGATGGAAAGGAACCATAGCCCAGTACAAATACCCTCTGAAATCTGGGTACACGTATTTGAAGTGCACTAAAGGTCTTAGCCACTTACACACATCCAGGCGGACACAAGAATAGAAGTACAGGCTGTGTCCTACATACACTCAAGGCATAATCCTATGCAAGTTGAGACAGAGAAAAGGCCTGCAATTCCCTGCTACTCCCCTGCTTGCTGAGAGCTGTAGGCCCTTTTTGTCTCTAAATGTGTACAGGATTGTGCCTCTAACTGGGAGCTGGTCCTACTGAATGCAAGTTCTACTGTGGTGCATTGTCAGTAGCTTTGTGACACCGTTGTCTGCAGGCTGCAAAAACAGCAAGCAAAGAAGCCTGCACAAAGAGAACTGAGCCCCACAAGGCATTGGACAGCAGTGCTAACGCCACAATTGGGAGCAAATGGCTGAAATGCGAAACACGGTGAAAATGGATTCATTACATTGCACATTTCACGAACAATTGCTTTCTCCTTTTCACTCAGGTCTTCTTCATAGTTTTCCTGAATTTGTCTGTCCAAATTCTCATGGACTTCAAGGACCTACAGACAAACACAATGGACATGGAATTATAAAATGGCATCACACGACCAAATCACTAAAGCTGCAAATGATACAGCCTTTGTCCAGCTTTCTAGAAGGACAAACAAAGCAAAATGTCCGCATGCACACACACACACACACACACACACCACAAAAGGAAAGGGTGACATGGAAGTTACACTCTGCCAGCAAAATGTTATAGAGTGCCATCTAAATCTTTCATCCACATATATCAGCTAAGCAGTTAGTATTGTGGGATTTCCAGAAAGGCACACAGACCGCGAACTAAACTCCGCAACTAAACGTACAAAAGTTCAGTGGGTCCTCAGCAGTTCCTGCCCATACAGCTGTGAAGCCATATGGCTCCTAACATAGAAGAACGGAGCATCAGTCGAGATCACTAAATGTGGTGTCCCAGGACTGCAATCCTCAACCAAGTTCAAAGCCCACAGTTAGGGTAATGGAAATCACGGAACAAAAAAGTAATGGAATACTGAGGGGCTGTGAGCAATAAGCCCCATCAATATGCAACTCCTTTGAATATGAATGGAGAGCCAGTGTGGCATAGTGCTCACAGCAATGGACCGGACGCAGGAAATCTGAGCTCTAGCCCCTCCTAAGCCAAGAGACTCACTGGGTGACGTTGGGACAGTCATGGACTCTCAGCCCAACCTACCTCACAGGGTTGTTGTGAGGATAAATTGGAGAGGAAGAGAATGCTGTAAGCCACCCTGGGTTCCTTGCAGGTGGGGAAAGTTGACTATAAATGCAATGCAACATTATATCTCAGCCCCTTTCATTTCACTTGTGGCAATCATGTGTGCGCTGCAGTTCTTGGATTTTGGGGCAGAGTCTGTTGTTACTTGCCTTCAAGTACTGTCTATTTGGATTTTATCCCATGTGCAACATGTACATGTACACTCAGTAACAAAACTTGGGCAAGACTTTTGAATGCATATTAAATCCAGTACTTTGATTATAGCAACTGTGTGTTGCTTGGACTGGATCTGAGTCACAGCTGTTGTTTTCACTTGCAAACCCATCTCTCCTTAGGGGTTATGTCCAACTGAATGTAGTGAAATTTACTTCTGAGTAGTCATGCATCAGCTTGCACAGACTGGCTGGGCACACCAGCAATTTGACTCAGTTTCTCCTGCTCCAAATTATGTCCGTATAAGTAGCCACAGCAAATCCCTTCCAACAGATGACAGTAAAAAGAGGGGCCCGTTGAGTAGTTAGGGAAGGGCCCGGCCTCCAGATCCTTCATTTGGATCCCCAGATATGCAGGAGACCATCTGCTCCACCACCCTGTTCTCCTGGAGTTCTTGCTGAAATAAAGAGTCAGGGCCCTGGGTCACCCGGCTTTTACCTCCAGGTATTTCATCTCTTCTTGCCCTCTTCCCTTGAGTCTTCTCTTTTGAGGGTAGCTTTGCCCTCCTCTCCCCTAACCATATATCCATTTTTACCAATAGGACCATCCTTTGGAGACTAGGTCCTTTAAAGACACACACACAGAAATACTCTAGAGCAGTGATTCCCAAAGTGGGCAGTACTTTGGGAATCGTTGTTGCCCAAGAGAAAAAGGGGGCAGCATCTCAAAAAAGTGTGGGGACTGTGCTTTAGAACATGTGTTTCAGATCCTTGAAAGGAAAAAGGTGGGATAATAATACTCCTAATAATAGGTAAACCAACACAGGCAAAAACTGCAGACTGAGTCCCAGACTGTTTTGATACCTAGTGCTGCCCCTGGCTGCAGGTTAGAGGCAGAATATGCAGAATGTCCTCCTCTGATTCCCTCATCCCCTGGCTAACAAAGACCTCTGTTTGGAGACCACTTGCCAGTCAGAAGAGGGGCAAGCTGGGGGTTGTAGGATTTCTTTCTGCCCAAATGTGTACAGGACTGCACTCCAAATCTCAGACTTTAAAAAAAAATAACAAAACACTGCAACCCAAAGAAACCTCATGCACGTTATAATCCAGAGTGAAAAATCCTATTGTTTTTTCCTTGATGGGACACCACTGCAATGAATTTTGCTTAGTCTGGTTCATATGCACAAAGTTCTGTGTAAAATTACATAAATGCTTAATCAGGTGAGATGTTTTTCAGAGCTAAATTTTACTTTCCATTGAAGCTCTGCAGATTGACCGCTCATAACCAGAGTGATGCTGCTTTTTTTCCCTGCTGTGTGTTTAAAGTCTTGGTTATAAAAGTAGGTCATTCTCTTAGGGCCCTTAACCTACTTTAAAAACTGCATTACCCACTAACTTAGCTGACATACTTTGGACTAATGGCAAGTTTGCATGACTGCGTGGCTTTGCTTAAATTAATTCAATCCATCTGCTTTTCTTTTTCAAGGAAGAGAGGAATACAAGCGGAAGCAAGAGGGATTGCATGGCTAGCAAATAAAACTAGATCTCTGATGAAAAGTTAAGAATTAATTATTGATCCCATGGGATGCAGACCATGGAAACGACTCATTTGGCCCTCCTATGCTTGTGATACTCAGCAGCCTGGATAATCAAATCTCAATGCGCAGCCCCAGAAGCACTGGGTGTCTGGACAGGGTAAATGTGCAGAGCTAGCCGGGGTGACTTAATTAACAATCGCCTGTAATCCAGGCTGATCTCCATCATGCTTTTCTGCCAGCGTGAAACTCCAGTAAGCTGAAAGTGTGGTCTGCCATTGAGAACTGGTGCTGTAACAGCTGCAGGAAAAAGGGACTCTTTTGGCCAACATTTTGGTGGCAAGACTGATTTTTGGCCTCTAAATTAAGCTATTTTTATGGCTAGCACCATTACAGCACCAAATTTCAGTGGTGAGGCAAAATGCAAGGCCAGCTGCATGTTACCCATCCTTCCTTTAGCAGTTGCAAGACACTCAGCAGTGAAAGTTTTCAATGCAATGCAACATTAGAGGCCTGGCGATTCAAAGCAGAATTCTGGATCTGGGAGAAAAAAGCTGGTTCGAGCAGCTGACTAAGCTCTGTCTTGGGATTGCTGCACATACTCATATCCTGAAAGATTATCCATATGCCCTAGGGACTGGTGCATTACAAAGGGCTTTTGAAGCGCATTGAGACTTCTAATAATGAAAACTATGGTCCTTGGGGGGTGATACAGATACATCTATATAATGCTTCAGCTCTGCACACATGGGTGTACAAGTCAGAAGATTTGGTTCACAATGATTTTGATTGCCTCCAACAGAAGGTTTTTTAAGGTGAGACTGAAGAATGCAATTTTTTCTGGGTGACCAAACAACAAGGGTTAGTTATGCAGGTTCTCTCAGAGAAACCCAATATGATCAAAAATATAAAATAAGCCTCTTTCAACAAGATCAGAAATTGTAAAGATAAGCCTGGGGGCAGATGTTTTGACACAGATGTCCTAAAAGGAAGTGTGTGGCCATGTACAAAAAGTAACTGATGGTTTCCTGCTATGATATTTTCTGTTACTAATCATTACAAAAAGCTTAAACGTATAAATTCACTGAGCATGATGACTGCAGCAGCTGGTCCTGATGGGAGATGGGCTCCCTCTATGTTGTTAGCATGCACCTACAATAGTCTTTTTAAAAAATACAACACAACACGCTGGTGTGGTCTGCCTCTCTCACAGTCAGACAACGAACAAGAGCAAGCTTTCGGTCCTCAACAAGACTGTTTTCTCTCTACTGCCATTGCAAAATTCCTTAGGGCAGCACTCCACATTTCAACTGCTGTGAGAAATTCCAGGTTTTCACCAATCTTGCTGGGAATCCAAAAATCAAGGCAGATGTGCAGGATGGAAAAATAGCTTTCTCAGACAGAAAGTCATCATTCAGCCACAAAAAAGAGGGCTTTTTCACAAATCTCTCCCTGCTTTTGAAACATCCTCCTCAGATGAAATTTGCCTTTGTACTTTTTGTAATCTTTGTGACTCTTGTCTAACATATTTTTATTTGTTCAGATATGGATACCCAACACACAACTTAGCTGTGGACTGCCTAAGAGGATGGAATCCTGTCTAAAGTAATAGCACCCTAGCTAACAGGCATCCTTAGGCAATATGATGCATTGATTGCCTGTTTGCTGGTAGGACCACGGGAAACTGGCTTTTCCTAAAGCAACAGAAAATGAGCCCAAATGCTTGTTTACAGAATGCAACAGGCCAGCAGAATTCTTAGAGGTGAGCTGTGCTGACCTGCCTTGTTCCAGAAATGGCTCATCACCAGTGTGCTAACTACATGTTGAATCAGTACCAGATCTTCCTAGTGCAACAGAATCAGCTCAGTGAGGGAGCATACAGAAGCTCCACATTCCCTGTCTGGCATTTTCAGCCCTGGAGAGTGGCTGCCAGTCAGTGAGGGTGACACTGATGTAGGTGGACCAAGGATCAGAGTAAGACAGCGTCCTCTGCTGTGTCTCCTCAGTGCAGGCTCCTCAGTGTCCTTCCTTGGGATCTTCCCCTCTTGGGCCAGAACACAAAGCATGGCTTGCTAAGCACAAAGATGCAGATTTACCTTCATAGCATGCACCACTGCTTCAGGTTTCTGGCTTAGGGGAACATAACCCACAGCAGGAGAAGCAGCAAGATCCGGAGTCATGCGGACAGGGCCCTGTGGAAACAACAATAAGGAATGCAAACACTTGTAAGAAGATGGATAAATAGAGAGAAAGGCAGGTCAGTATGTTGTCCCTTCTGGCTACTTCCATCCTGGTAGCGCCACCCCACTTTCTCCACCTGGTACTTACTTACTTACTTACTTACTTATTAAAACATTTCTATGCCGCCCCATTCGCCGAAGCCTCGGGGTGGCTCACAACATGAAGTAAAATACAAAAATAACAATATAAAAATAACAATATAAAATAAGTAACAATATAAAATAAGTCGCCCTGGCCAGATAAAATAAGCAAATACTGTTAACAATTAAAATGACGCTTAAATAAAAATAAACTTATTGGACTCCAACACTCAGTATCCTCCAGCCAGCACATCTGGAGGGCACAGACTGGGGAACTCTGCTCTATCCAATCCACGCCCCTCAGCTGTGGAATTACAACCTCCACTTTGCGGGTGGGTGGAGAGGGATTCTGTGTGCACGTGTCCATGCTGCACTGTTCCGTCAGCACTGGTGGATCAGTGACCCGGGCCTAATGAAATAGCTGAAGCGGGACTTTCTTTGGAAAAAGCTTCCTTACTACTTGCACAACCATTGGAGTTTTGGTTGTTGAAAGTCTATCTTGACAGTTTCTGCTACAAAGCCCACCTGGTGGACTTGGGTAAGGCATTCTTTCTCAATCTGATTTTCCCACAATATTGGAAGAATCCTGTGATGCAGCATGTTGGAAAGGTTAAGGTGTCAGAGTAGGGCCAGAGAGACCTACGCTGAGATCTATGCTTAGCCATTAAGAGCAGGTGACTTTGGGTCAGTCAACTGACAATTGTCATAGCCTAGCCTTCCTCTTAGGGCTGTTGCAGGGAATTAAAAAAATATATTGGGAGAAGACGGACATGTATCACTGGGCATGGAAATCTAACTTTTGTGGGGCCTTTTTATAACATTCTTGTCCTCCAGGACCTTTCCCGTTTGTCAGCCTTTTTTGCAGGCTTGTTTAGAGTAAGGAAAATCTGGTATTTAATTTTAAATTGTGCCAGGGGAGGAGAAAAATTCCACTGTGCTATAGTTGTATCACAGAGTTACCTTGTGCTTGGAGCAAAGAAATACAAACCCCTGGAAAAAGCCACCTGGAAAGGATGCATTTTTTCTCCACAACAAAAATGGAAGATGAAACCTCTTTACAGAAGCAGGTTAAACCCTTCATGAAAACAAAACCAGAGTCTGAACTTTTAAGGGGCTACAGCAATTGGTTTCAGGACCACAGACAGCTCCTTTAATGGCCAGCCTGAACCCTGGAGTGGATGTCCCACTTCCCTAACAACAGAGCCACCAGCTGTTGCTGACAAGCTGTGAATTGAATTGCAGATATAAGAATAGAGCAGAGCAGAGTCATACCCAACTGTTATTCACCACAAGAATTTCTAGAAGAGAGAACTCGTGTGGTGCAGTGGACTGGGACTCAGGAGATGTGGGTTCTAGTCCCTACTCAGCCATGAAGCTCAGTGAGTGACTCTGGGCCAGTCCCTGCCTAACCTACCTCCTTAGCCTAACCTACCTCCCAGGGTTCTTGTTGTAAGGGTTAAATAGAAAGGAGAACATTGTGAGCAGCTTTGGTGTTCTTGCAAGAGGAAGCAAGGTGGGAAATCAGTGCATAACAACAACAACAAATATTAATAATACTATTACAATAATATACTCCTCCTCCTCCTCCTCCTCCCTTGCTTAGTGGTTTCTAGCCCGTTCCCACTGAAGGAAAATATCTATTTACAAGCTGGAGATCACCAGAGCATTATACCAAGCATTACATGGGTCCAGTTCTGCTTTTTCCCATTTCATTTTTATGGTGCATTTCCAAAATAAAACCACAACCAAAACTAAAAAAAAGAAATAAATTAAAATAAACGGTTACAATGAAATTTGAGTGCACTATTACAAAGACCATCTATTCGAATAGATGATATGCCATCATATATTTACAAATAGCATAATATATTACTGTGATTAGGAATAAATATGCATAGACTTCAATAAAGACAGCTCAGGTATCCATGCTTCTGTCCCTTTGTAAATTATGCCTACAATCCACCTGTTCAAGAATCAAAAGCTTCATGAAAGTCCTCCACTCCTTGTGTGGTTGAAGGTTTTGCCCTTCCAGTGTTGTAATATTAGTCCAGGCCAGTATTGTTGCCACTGAGTGGTGGGGGCTGTCCAGGTTACAAGCAGGAGCTGTCCCTACTGCATAGAGTTGCCAGCGATCAAACCAGGGGCCTTCTGCCTTCTAAATACATATATAGAAGGTTATATTTTAAAGTGCTGATTTCTCAAGCCAAATAAATATAGACACGAGCAGACTGCTTTTCCCTCCAAAAGGAAAAGAAGGTGAAAGTATTTGAGATCACAGAGATGGCATCTTGCCTTGCTGAAGCAAATCAGCCTTGTTTTTGTTTTTAAGGCCTAAAACCCATCAGCTCCTCTGTGCATGGACAGAGTGTCTCCCCTTCTGAGTGTCAGCAGCTTCTTAAAACACCAAAACCTCTATGTGGCCTGTCTAGCAGTTCTCAGAGGGATTTGTTGTTCAAAAATATTCTTACAGAAATACGGGAAATATCATAATATAACATTTAAAATCTTTTTTCCTCTAGCAATTGGCCAAGAGTTTAAAATTCTGCCTAGACTATTACAATTCTGCACTGTTAGCAAACTTTATACATCCCCAACCCCCATGCCCAATTCTTCCATGTCATTTCCTAATTCAAACACTAGATATGCAGGAACTAAGTAAGCGCCAAATGCACACACATTTCCCAGTAGATGCTCAGCCTTTTCAACAGGAAATTCCACTTCTGAAGGGGTTAATTGGGAGCAAAGGGGAGCAAGAAGGAGAATGTGTAATCCTTTCCTGTCCACTTTTCTCAACCCTCAATTGCTTTTGCCCTCCAAAAGCTTCCCTGATATTTTCTGATCCTCAAAGTCCCCTGAAATGGCTTTTCCCATTTAAAAAGGACCAGATGACCAATACACGTTTTTATGTAGCTTAGCCTATGGTGAAAGGAAACATTTCTCTAGGCATACTAAGAGAGTTTTTCAACCCTAGAAACATTTTAACGCAGAGAGCTGCTTAGAGTGCTGTAACTTTACTAGGAAACTACATCTCACTGACACGAGATGGGGAAGCGAGGAGCAGATCAGCAACATGGCAAGAGTCTTGAAAGACGATCAAGCAACCTTCAGGTAAATTTATGAACCCCAAAGTTCAGCAGCTCAGCAGAGCTCATTTCCAAAATGTTCAATTTCGCCCCTTGCCATTTGACAAGCAACTGAAAAGACAAAAATACTGCTTTTGTACCAAGGAACCTGAGTAGCCAACCAGCCCAATGTGCACTTGGGAGATTGGCAATCCTTTGCAAGGTATCTCCTAAACATGGCAAGCTACAATGCCCTTATTCAGTAAGACACCCCTTTCTGCCTCTGTGACTTGTATGTTTGCATTGTACCATTCAGCAAAACCAACAATGGATTCATTGAAAAACTCAATATTTTGCCTTCACATTCTTTGGCAAAACAAAGCAAGATTATCCTGTTGGGCTCTGAAGGTAAATCCTGATGACAGAGTAGTATGTATCATTGCAGATAATTAAGGTGCTAGTTATACAGTGCACAGAGCTCTGTAGTCTTTTTTTAATATCAAAACAATAATAACCCTTATCTTAGAATTTCAAAATTGCAGAGTTGTCACTGTGAATTCACTGTGCCCTGAATTTATCCCTCATGCTTCTTATTCAAATTTACTTTCCTACTCAGCAACATGTAGATCAGAGAATGGCTCATTTCAGGTGCAATGGGAAACTATGGTTTCCCACTACATAAACAAGTTGCAGCAAGTTTTTGGCACCTTCTTCCTCTTTTCCAGGCATTACAAGATCTACTTTCAAATAAACCTAGTACATTTGAAATCAGGAAACTATGATTTGTTTAAACTATGTTTATCAGAGCTAAGCCAGGATCAAACCATAGTTTTGAACCCTAGGTTATTCTAAAACCATGATTTAAACAAACTAAAGTTCCTTGAGGTCAAATATGAGGAGGAGCTGTGGTTGTTAAACCGAGACTCTTCTGTTCTGTTCCAGAAAATACAAGGAGGAAATAAGCATGCCCAGGTTGATGAGCACCTGAAAAAAATTTCTTGTACAATGTGAATGGGCAACAGAGACTTGACTAAAAAATTATCCATGCCACTGTCAAGCAATGTTGTAAAAGGAGCATCAGAGTGCAGAAGGATCTGAGCCATAATTTAGAACCTGTCATGCAGCCTCAAGATGGAAAGAAAATACGGTGAATCAAGAACACTGAACCAAAAGAGCAGGTTGCAATACAAAACTTAATAATCCCTGGCCTAAAGCATTTTCAGAACTGTGAGACTTAGAGAAGCATTACACAACAAGAAGAGGACATGCCTATTTTAGGTGCACTTTAAACAAATTAACCAAACTGAAATAGGAAGAGGTACTTGCTTTCAGATTCAGGCCATACTTAGGAATTAGACCAAAGGTGTCATGCCTGAAATTAAGTTTGTTTATTTCACAAATTAGGCCTAATTTATATGAGCTCTACTTACAAAGGTATAAGGGAGCCTTATGGCTAATGGGGCAGGATAAAAATCAAATCAATAAATAAAGGCACTTTGTGATACCTTGGAGTAATACAGTATGGCCAAACACAGAATATATATACTTCTTGCAAGCACTCCTATGCCTAGTGCTGAAATATGGGATAATATTCTATCTGTTTCAACACTAACCATGATCAATATTAATCAAGGTAATCTTTTCAACTAATGTTTAGAAGCTGATTTGTAAGTCATAAAGTTAATTCTGCTTATCGGTAGCCCTTGTGAGTGCTGGTTAACAGATTGTTAGCGTTATGTTTGGCCAAGAGAGATGGATAAAGGCTCTGAAATTACTGAAACATTTCTCTTCCTCCATGGCAATTATAGGTCATTGCTTCTCTCTTACACAATTGTTTAAAAGTAGCTACAAGATTTTAAAAAAAGATTAACTAACTATTAAGCAAGAAAACCATTTAAAAAGGGAGTTTTTTCTTTTAAACTTTAGGCTGAAGAAAAGGAAAACTCTAATGAACAACATTTCCTTAATTTCTGCTCTGAGTCTTGAATATGATTGCACAGTATCAGTTTGCCTTCCTGACCCAGACTTGCTGAGCATGTACAGCCACTTCTTGTATTAATTGTCCTTCAAATATATTAATTAGGTTCCAAGCAAGAGCAAAAGCTTTAAGGGAAGGGTTTGCTTTAGGAGATGTACTTGTTGTCTCATGAGGTCAGGTGTGCACAACCTGCCAAGTGCTACTGCTGCTATTTTGGTGGCCCTCTTGCAATGTTTAAATCATGCCAGAAGCAAGCAGAGTTGTAGAGGTGACACTTAATGGGTGTAAAACCAAATTCAGAAGTAATTTCAGTATTGAAAAAGAAGGCAACAAGAGGCTGTATGATAGTGAACACAGGCACTAATGTAAATTACCATAGTGAGGGACTGGGACTCAAGCAACCTGGGTTCTCAGCCATGGAACCAACTGGGTGACTTTGAGCAAGTCCCAGACTCTCAGGCCAACCTACATCACAAAGTTGTTGTTGTTGTGGGGATAAGATTGAGAGCAGGAGGCAGGGAATGATGAAGGCCATTTTGAGTTCTTTTGTAAGGCAAGATATAAATCTAATGAATGAATGAATGAATGAATGAATAAATAAATAAATAAATAAATAAAATTAAGTGGCTCTAGCATAACAGACCTCCGCTGCAATGCCAAAATGTTTAGCTGCTGTGATGGAATTCCCCAAAAATCCATCACAGCTTTCACTATTGGTGTTGAGCCAGAGGTCTTTTTGCTAAAGCATCGTAATGTAGGTTAGTGCTTGTGCTGATCTGAATCATACCCAGTATATGAATATTAGAGTGCTGCAGAAATAGTATTAATCAGGAAGGTTGGTGACATTCCTGGAGCTGATTTGTGGTGTGGTACAAAATGCATCTGACTTGGCTGGGAAAATGAACTGCTTAACAGAGTTCAAACAGGGGGTTCAGAAGGGTAAGTTTTTATGGGAGCTGGAGAAGGGTATCTAGGCTGGACTACAACCCCATTACCCTGAGGAAAAATTCTGAGACTAACATCATACTTGAATATGTATATATGAATGGTGCTTTGAGTCATGTATTGAATTGAGATACATATATATGAATTGAGTTATGTGTATATCAATTGTGCAGAAGAAGAAGAAAAGGAGGACTAAGTATGGGATGGATTGACTCCATAAAGGAAGACACAGCCTCGAATGTACAAGAGCTGGGTAGGGCTGTCATGGGTAGGACATTTTGCAGGGCTGTTGTTCATGGGGTGGCTGTAAGTTGGAGATGACTTGATGGCACATAACAACAATATATGGATTGTATGTAAGTTCTTCTAGTTGTGGTTTGTGTAGAATTTTTCCCTGCCTATGTTTTTCTATGATCCATTGTCTCCTGTGTCATCCTCTGGAAAGCCACACAGCTCCTTAAAACTCATGGACTGTGGATGCATTTTTCACTGTGAAAGACAAAAGGAGCAATGCTCAGTGGCAGAAATACCCCAAGGCTTAGTTTTTGGCAGGCAGGGCTTAAAGCCAGTGTGAAGTATTGCTTAGTGTTGGTCTGGAACTAAGGAGATCTGATTTCTAGTCCCTGCAGAGATTTCCTAGGTAACTTTAGGCCAGTCACTGATTTTCAACCTAACCTTCCTCACAGAGTTGTCATGAAGATAAAATGAAAAGGAGGTGGATTATTTGAGCTACCTTGGCTGCTTGCAAGAGGAAAAAAGCAGGATATAAATGTAAGAAAGAATAAGAAGAACAAGAATAGAACCTGTGCAGGTATTTTGGTTCCACCTCTTTTGCCTTTGGTCCCATCCATCACTGGAATGTCATTATTGTTGCTTTTGTTGTTATATTTAATATCTATACTGCCCATCACTAAAGTTCTCTGGGCAGTTTCCAACAATCCAAAAACCAGGTGACAAAACAAAGTGGCTCTTGGGTTAAAGAGAACCCTAATCTAAAAGCATATTTGATAACAGGGATACAAAAGGTCAAAGGTGTAAGAGAGTCATTATACGGCTAGTGAGACCATTAATACAAAGTGAAATATATTAAATAAATATGCAGGTTCATTAAGGATCCTGACATGGTGAAACCATAATGGGAAGCCACGTTGTTACCAGCACCACTACCAGAGGTGATATGGTGTGACATCTAAGTAGTCAGAGTTGATGACACTTTTACATTTGACTGGAAGGCTGTTGGAAGTGTGAGGGTAGGAAAATTCCCCTCATGCTGGAAGGAAAAATGCAGACAACTGGCTCACCACAGGTTACATTCACACCACCGTGAGTTACCACTGGGTAAATGACTGTCTGACTTCACCTGGCACATGGCCAACCATCTTCAAGGTCACACAGGAGAAATCTGGGACAAAGCACCAAGAACCACCCAAATATTTAAAGCCTTTAGCTACTTATCCTGCACTGAAAGTTTTTAATAACAATCTACATCTACCTCCTTATCATACGCTTTCAAAAGTCAGAATATTAAAAACCACTCAATGTGAATCAAAAGCTTCAAAATATCCAAGCATTCAGCTCAAACTGCCACTTAATTTTGATCTTTCCCCCTTGTCCTTCTTTGCTATCTCCTTTCCCCTTCCCTGAAGTGCATTAGTTTCTATGGAAACAAACATGAGTATATGCAACACTTAGCTGCATCCATCAGTGCCATATAAAAGTCAGTTTAGCCCAAGGGTGGGGCAGAAGTTAGATCTGAATCTACTGGTAGATTGCTGTGTGATTCACTTTAAATTGGCAGGGACTTGTAATGCCCAATTTTATGACAGCAGCAGCAAGAAAACGATTCCCTCAACTTCAAACAAAGACAACCTGGAGTATTTTGTTTACAAGGTCTCTGAGGTCCATTCAGTTTGGATACCCTAAAGTAATTCCTGGGCTCAGAAAGTTCCATGGATTTGTCTGTTGTGCTTCAGGATCTCAGGAGTCTAAACAAAGAACAAATTAGGTCCTGAAATCCTGAATTGTGTCCACTATCCTTGCTTTAGATAATGGTACGAGGAATGTTTAGGGACTACCTGATGTGGTGGGAACATGGGTGTGTGGACCAGCTAAATGTCACAAGGAAATATGTTTGTATGTAAACTAGAGGGCAATGGTTCATTCACCTGGTACGTGAAATGCCTGTATTTTGGCTCCCAAAATACCCAGCACCCCAAAGCTTTCCTGGATTAGCCAGCAATACATCCTTCTTTCTTCTAAATGATAAGACAATGCAGGACAGGAATCCAGGGGGCAGTGGTGGACTAAAGTCCCCAGAAACATTCTACACCCTTTTCAGGAGCATTAATGCTTTTCAAAAACAAATGTCTGGTCCATTTTAGTTCTGGAAAAATATGCAGTGTGAGAGCCAGCGGAGCGTAGTGGTTAGTGTGATAGCCTGGGGACCTGGGAGATCCCAGTTCTAGTCCCCACTCAGCCATGGAGCTCACTGGGTAACTTTTGGCCATTCAATCTGAGCCTATCCCACCTCACAGGTTTGTTGTGGGAAGGAGAAACTGGAGTGGAGGAATATGCAGGCCGCCTTGGTGTCCTTGCAAGAGAAGAAAAGGTGGAATAGAAATGCAGTATTATAATAATTCAGGATAAATAAGTTCAGGAAGAAACTGGGGCAGGTTTTCAGTGTTCTGGTCAAAAGGTGCACAAGGTTCTGGTATGATATCATTTGGGGGGGAAATCATTCAAATATTCAAATAGTGATTAAACAACTTTAATGTCTGCATGTTTGGTCCCTTGTGCTTAGCTCTGTGCTGCTGCTGTTTGGGTTCCGCTGCCAACCCCTTGGTTAGGCTCCCATAATAATATTTCTGACTACTATTAGGCCTGGGATAATGCAGCTTTATGCAAAAGAGATGCATTGATGCCACTAATGCAGGGCTGGGTGTGGCAGATTGGGAGCTGTCGGCCCCTTTCTGTCTAAACATGCACAGGATTGCTCCTTTATTCAGTATGAATCCAGCTTCATTGAGAGAATATTGTTTTCTCAAATGCAACTTCCATTTAGCAGAATCTGAATTCCTGGGCCACAGAGCAGAGGATCAGAAGGTGATAAGAGCTGAGGGAAAAGATTTCTGGCTATGGCAAATGATGCCCCAGTATTTCCACCAAAAGTGTTCCCCCAGACAAGATCATTTTATTCTGCAGGAGCTTGGAAACATCTGGTTAGGCATCCATGGCAGTTCTGCTGTGACTTTGAGGGGCTTGCAGTTCCCTTTTCATGTGCTGTTCCATTGTTTGGATTCTGTGATTTCAGAGTAATATCATTGTGAGATGCTTCAGAGCTGGTGCCAAGGATGGGCATGGCTGGGCCCTGTGGAGGCCAACTGGGTTGTCTCCACAGACAGGAAAACAAGAGGAGGAACTCCCTATGCTAAAAGAGAAATATCTTCATAGGCCCATACCCAACCAAGTGCCCCTGGAGCTGCGCTCCTCTTTTCCCACGGTAACCTGCTTATTTTCCCTGCCTTGTGCTCTGGCCCAGAAAATAGTGGAGATGAGAAAGAGAAGACCTGCCTATTGGCTCACTGGATCTCCGCCTGGCAAGCAAGCAAATGACAGCAGGGAGGAGCAAGGAGGTGACAGTGGAGTTAAGAAGGTCCACTCTTGGAGGGAAGAGGTTCCACAGAGGGTGTTCTTCCCCAGGTGCCCTCAAAGACAGCCCTGAGCGGCTTTAAGGTGGAACTCTATGCTCAAATGAATATATAATATGTTCTAATCCTTCAAAGATAAACTCACTACAAAAAATGCCTGGAACTAGATTCTGCATTTATAGCAGTAATTCCCACTTTTTGCATTCAGGCATTCAGGCCTGACTCACACATCACTTCAGTCAAAGGGGGTGGGGAAGGATAGAGAGGAAAAAACAATTCCAAACCAAACATCTCTTTAGCTTAAATTGCAGGATGATTCATTCAGAAATGTGAAGAGAAATCACACCATTCAGTTTTAACATGCTGTCATCACCCCTTGGTGAGAAGCATTTTGGTGAGAACATGCTAAAAAAAATCCCTTCCCCTCCATTCCTAGTTTTAGGTGGGGAGAGAGAGGCGGGGAGAAAGAGGAGAGAGAGAGCTTTCCTGTCTTTGGGGAGGAAAACATTGCCCATCTGGAGAAAGCATTGAACTGTGAATGACAAAAGATACAGGAAAGCCACAGCCAAAGCAAGCATCCTCCTTGCTCAGAATTCCCCTTAAACATAGAAGGTGTGAAAATGAACGGAGGTGAAAAACCTTCCTGTTCAACTATGGCTATTTTTCGATTGTTTGGAAATCAAGAGGATAGTCCTGCAGAAGAGATGTGGGTCACAATATGGCTGCCCTAAGTCCAGAGAATTACTGTTCCTGAAATAAAATCCAGCCCTGATTAGAAGACCTCATTTTCTCTGGGAATCTTTATATGGGTGGTTGGGTAGGAGGGTGATTATGGAAGGGGCCCGTACGGCTACCCCAGGCAGTAATTTTCCCCTCCCAGCCAGCTGTCTCCCTTCAGCAGAAAGGCACGCAAGACATATGCAAAGCAAGGTGAGAAAGGCAAAGGTTTTATAGATCCTGACTGGGGAAAAGTCAACCTTTATTCCCTTTGTAAGAGAGGTATGGTGGGAAGACAAGAAAGATGCATGCACCCACGCACACACACACAGGTAGAGTGTGGGTCAACTTATTTATCTGATGTCATTTTATACTGCTTCTCAGCTAGAAAGTCTTCCAAGAGGGGCTTACCTATAATCTGTTAAAGAAGATGGTCCTCTGCCAGGAGGCTCACAATCTAAAAAGGCATAGTATGCAACAAAAAGGAATGGAGAGGAAGAAGAGGGGGCATGAATTTATATTTTGAGCCAAGCTGGCGGAGTGGCCCTGCCTTGTCTAGTGTCTAGTCTCGGTGACAGCGGCAGGAGGAGACTTCATGAGAGAGAATTTCTGCAGGGCCAGGGCTCCGGCCTCCTTCTGATCTCCCACAGCTCATCTCTTTGTGTGGCTGCTGCCATGAGAAGCCTTCAAGAAGGTCTTCAGCAGGGCTTGATGGACCACCAATAGGTGTCTCAACCCCAAACAGGTCTAGCTACAGTATGAGGCAGAGTGGAACAGATTTGGAGACAGCCACCACAGGGCAGCACACTTGGGAATGACTTTAACGTATTGATGCTTTAATCATTAATGGAGGAGTGACCTTTGGATTGTCTGCTTGAAACACCAAGATGTCTTTGCTTGTTTCAGTCTTCAGACTCACCACTCAGGATGCTTTAAGGGAGATGTGCAGGGCCATCATCACATATCACAGCTTTCCACCACAACATGGAAGAACACAAACATATGTTCTAATGCAGCCTCCCCCAACCTGGTGGCCTTCAGAGGCCTTTGGACCACAACTCCCAGAATTCCCATCCAGCAGGGCCATGGACTGGGAGTTCTGGATGTTGAAGTCCAAATGTTTCTGGAAAGCACAAGGTTGGGCAAGTCTGTTCTAATACATGGCTGGAGATGAGATGGAGTGCAAGTTTCACTTGTATATGCTTTTGGTGCACATACATTTCACGGCATACCTTTGTGAGCATACTTGTACATGAACTCAACGTGGTGCGGGTGTGCAGGGTTCTTAATCCTGTGGTAATGTGTGCATCTGCGCAGGAACAATAGAAATCTGGGTAGAATTTGCACATGGTAGGGGTTTCATTCAATACATGGAGGGCAGGAAATGTTAAGTGTGCTTGTGTTTGTGTGCATGCGCGTGTGTGTATAAGGGAAGTTGCATGTATACCTGTCTGAGTAGTGTACTTTGAATGAGGGAAATCTGGGCTCAAATTCCTGCTGAACCATAAAGCACGGTGAGAGACTTGGGCATGTCATAACTGTCAGATTAATTTACCTCTGGACGGGTGGGAATCCCCATGCAAGCTGCCTTGACTGCCCTGGAGGAAGAGCATACTGCACTATTGTAAAAAGATTTCTTAAAATCCTTTGGGATGTATCCTTCATATAGCCTGGGTGAAGAATCCTGGATGTACAGCGCAAAATGCTGTACAGACAACACGACACCCTGAGAAGTACAATAGGAAACATCCACATCACACCCACACAGACATGGATGGTATCAAAGGCATGTGCTGAGGCAGCTTGGTAACCTTGCTGACAGGAAGGCTGGGAATGATGAGAATTATGGTCCATCACACCTGCAGGGCACCTGCGGCTCTTGGGGAAGAGCTGACTATGGTGCAGCCTCTTTCGCGCCATGTAGCAGTCCTCCTCACAGTAGCTCTGCCTCATGGTCATGGAAGCAGCTCCTTACTTAGGAATGCTGAAATCTTCAAGCCATGCATATTTAACATTAAGATACTTTCAATTATATTTAACCACTGCACACATTTCTAATGCAAAGCACTTTATGGCTTTTTGACTATGAGAAAGGAGAAATAATGTTCTTTGGGCAGAAGATTCTCAAAAGTATTAATTTATTTCTGAATATATACATCACTGAGGAGTGATAAAAAGGGATTAAGAACCCAAATATAGCAGATGGAGTGGAAGCCACTCCAATTGGTACAAGAAAGCATGAGGAAAGAAATCTTGTTCTTCACTTATCCAGACCTACTTTGACTGCTTACAAGGTTTCATCTTGGCCTGTGATCTTGAGGTCTAGACACATGCTGTGTTTTTTTTTGGAATGAAGATTCTCAAAGGAGAGCACAGTTTTTGAGTTCAAATTCTGTTTTGTGCAACAAGCACATGGAATACAAATGTTGCAAACATGCAAAGAAACAGATACAAATGGAGAGTGTGGGTATTTCTCCACCTGGCAAAAGATGATGGAATGTGGAACATCAATGATGATGGAAAAGTTTTACCACAAGATTTTTTCTATTTTTAACTGGATTCATCATAGTTATCATACGATCAACACTATTCTTCACTACTTTCTAACCAGTTTTAAGTCCAGTTTAAATCCAGTTGCACCCAGAAGTACATCAGCTTATCTGTTTGTCAATATTCTGCCTGGTCTGCAGGTTTGCCTGCACAGCAGTTGATTCAAAGTGGTATTTCATTATTGGTCACCCACTACTCAGAGGGACTGCAGGCATGAGATCTTAAATAAAGCAAACCCCTCTGCATTCACACTTAAATAGCTACACTGTCCCAGATCACGCTGGGATGAATTTAGAAATATAAAAAAGAGTAGAGTAGAGTAGATAATCCTGCCACAGGGAACAAACTGGAAAACACAGATTCTTGCAGGGCAGGGGAGCATGGTCAGGGAAAAACAATATGGATTCTGTCTGAATCAAAAGCAGCTTCCCAATATTGCACAGAATCCCTTTCAAAGGCTAAGACCTCAAATGAAAAGGAGATCCTGTCCTCCTGTCCTCCTCCTCCTCCTCCCATTGAGAAAGACTTTATTCCAGATGCTAATCTGTTTCATCAGTTATTTAATTTGCCTTCCATTCATTGTACCCAGCAGACGGCCATGCAAATACCCAAGTCTATAAATCAACCATTGGATTTGTCCAGAAGCCAAGCCAAGCCAAGCCAAGCCAAGCCTCCATCTTTCTGCACAGCTCAGACACCAACCTGTCAGACACAACTTATCTTCAGGGCCTTGGCAAGTTCGGGGAAATCAACTTACCTTACAAAAAGGACTGATGCACCCTCTTTGATTCATAAGGAAGGAAAGAAAAACTTCCCTTTAAATGAACACACACAAACTTAATGGCTTTGTTGCCTTATGGATGTAATTTGGAAAGTAAGGCAGATTTCCACTCACACAGCCCCATTCCATAGAAGTGAATGTCAGTTTTTCAAGAATGGTTCCAGGGCTCACCACGCACTAGAAAGAAGCACTTGGCATTCCTGCATTTGATTTGTGAGAGCACCCTCTGCTGCTCTAGGGGGCAAGAGCAGAACCACTGGATGGAAATTGTAATTTGGGTAAAAAGAGAAACTCCAAATGGCAAGAGCTATTTGATAGTTAAGACAATCTGCCTTCGGCAGTGGTGGGATTTCTCCCTGGAAGCGTTTCAGCAGATGCATTTATCCTCTTGCAAACTGCATATTTGGTGTTGAGCATGGGCATTGGACAGGATGCCTCCAACATACCTTCCAGCTCTGTAATACTGTGGTAATTTCAGTGCAGAGGAGCATTTATTTACAGGTGGCTATTATTTCACCTTCCCCAGGCCCAAGTTCCCAGTGAAGGACACAAGGGGACCAGTTCTGGTCTGCTAGTCCAGTCAAGCACAAGGGTAAGAGGGAAAAACATGGATTTTCATGCTTGAGAATAGTCCAATCACAAGCATAAGGATGACTGGCCCAGAGCGCACACTGCAGAGCCTTAAATACCGTTGCAGAGCAAGTAGCGATGACAGAGGTTTATAGAATCATAGAATGATAGAGTTGGAAGGGGCCATTGAGTCCAACCCCCTGCTGTTGCAGGACACCATGTTACACCATCCCACTCACTTTCACCTTGAATGTCTCTAGTGTGGGAGAGCCCGCCACCTCTCTAGGCAGCTGGTTCCACTGTTGTAATGCTCTGACAGTGAGGAAGCTTTTCCTGATGTCCAGCCTGAATCTGGGTTGTCACAACTTGAACTGATTATTCTGCGTCCTACACTCTGACCTTAGCAAGAAGAGATCTTGACCTTCCTCTTTGTTCATTGCTTTGAAATTCCCACTGTGAATGTTCATTGGTTCATTTGAATTCTGTTGGTTCCTGCTCTTACCTGGGGAGGCGGGCCTTGGGAACCCATGAGGGGTTTCTCAATCCCTGCCTGTGCAGCCAGCTCAGGTTTCACAGACAGTGCCTGGGGACTTGACCAGCCTGCTGTGTTTAATGCAGGCCAGCCAGGTTACGTCCTACACTAGCATTCAAACCCCTTGCTGGAGATCAGTTTTGGTGAAATCCTACTCCCTTTTTCACAAAGTTGCAAACCTGAATGCCCACTGCACTGGGGTATATTTTTGGATGTGATCTGCTTCATGATGGATGTCTGGATGGACATACTTCACAACAGACAGCACAATCTGATGCATGTTTCCTTAGAAGGAAGTCCTGCTGTATTAAGATTATTTACTCCCACATATAATTAAAGCCTTTGGTTGGGAAATTTTGACCTGACAACCTTCATTAGGCACAATTCACAAGACTGAAAAAAAAATAAAACATAGGATATAAATAATAACTGCCTTGAGGAACCCATCATGGTGGTGATCACTTGCTTTTGATGCCCAGCCAAAAATTTAGAAGTAGTGCTTCCTTCATCTGAAAGCTGCTCCTGTCTCTACTGCAGTCCTGATTCCCTTTCTTCCCCGTCTATTGTTTCTGCTTTTTTTGTTCCAGCTTTGGCTTTGTTCAATAGCCTCATGGTGTGATGAGCATCTCAGTAGCATCAAGCCCCCTTCTGTTATGCTCTTTATTCCTTTTGTCCTCCCTTTTCTGCAAAGAGGTAATGTTATTCGTTAGTCACCTGCTGCTCCTGGGCACTGATGATCTCTGCAGCCAGTGAGCTAAATCACCAAGATTAGAAGCTCCTTTCAAAGCCAGCAAAAACTGAACACAGGTATGCAAAATTACAGTATGTTCTACCAAGCTTTGTACACAAACACAAAAGCAAACCATATTTTGTACAGGGACAGCCCAAGTTGTTTTGATGCCCAAGGTGCAAAACTGAAATGTTGACCTTCCTCTCCTTGCAGTTGAGTAAAAAATAACAAATGAAATAGCCACCAGTTTAATTTCTTGTACTGCAGAGGGGAGCAACTTGTTTCCTTCCAGATATTTTGACATACAACTCCTACCAGCCCTAACGAACACAGGAAAGTCATAGGAAGGTGTAGATCAAAGCTTCAAGGAACTCACAAGCCGCCCACCTATTTTAATGACACCCCCTTCATAGTATGGCTGGCCTTGTCTTTGTAGGAGCAAATCTGAAGTAAACACTTTAAGCAATTGTTTTTCAAGGTGTATTCCCTTAAGTAGTGATGGGCAACTAGGTGGGTTCTGGAGCCTGCAAAATGATGGCAGTGGAAAAACAATCTACTTTTCTGAGAAATTTCAGCAGCAAATCACAACAGTGAGCTAAAAGTACCAAATGTAGCTTTAAAACTAGGCTTGTGGAATTGAGTGGCAAACCACCAATTGTGTTACTGCTGCCAGGAAGCCAAAAAAAGGGGGGGAGGGAAGAATGGAGGGTCACAAGGACCCTGATTATTGCCCACGCCTGGTTTATGGGATACACATTCCATCCAGAGTTGTCTGCTAGGGAACTCCTGAGCACCATAAAAGATTCTGTAGCATGCTCTAGGCAGCACCATCAACTTATTCCAATATACTTGGAACTCTTGGGGTTCACAATAAATGAAGCAGACATCACACCCAATGCAAATGTCACTTCTAGCTGTACATCACTAAGAAAAAAGCAACAGTGGTGACCCTATTTTCTTTCTAGAAGAATTGTCCAGCTTTACTGATCCCACTGTGGAAGCCCTAATAAGATCCAGGAACACCAAGCTTAGCTTACGGATTGCTTGGTAATTCTTGTGATCCTCGTTTATTTTCTTATAGAAATGATAACAACATATGAGGCCATATTTGCCCTCCCGCCTCTTGAGATCGGCGGCAGAGGCCCTTCTCCGGGAGCCCTCCGTGAAAGATATTAGGAGGGTGAGTACACGGAGGAGAGCTTTCTTTGCGGTGGCACCCCACTTATGGAATGCCACTTATGGAATATTAGTAGGCCTTTTGCTAGAAAGAAGCATTCCTCCATAGCTCTTCTGCTTTATGGATTGACTGAACAAGGAAATGGCATGGCCAGAAACTGAAGTCATTTGGATCAAGCAGTCTAGAGCAATGAGAATTATTTAGTTCTGATTATTTCTCAAAATGGCAGCATGGAAAGCTGCCAACTGTACAATCCTATCAAAGACAGAAATTGAACTTCTAATCTATTTTCAGAATTGGTTTTCAATCCAACTCACCTAATCAGAAATAGAAATGAAAACTGTGCAGAATTCCACACTATAATGAATGGTTTTAAGTACGCATCTCCAAGATCATCCTGTTTACAGGTCCTGAATACCCACCATCACTTTCCTGATGATTTGAGGGGCTCATATTTATGGTAATACTTTCAATTTTTTTCCCCAGTTCTACAAGAAAGTATGAACACTCTCAATGCTCTTTAAGGACTGATTATTTCCCATCTTCATGAATTTTATTTTCTCTTAGGATTTTAAAAAAACTTACTTAAAATCAGTTTATGATATGCACCAGCAAAGAGCTATATATCTCATAACAGTTTCCTGCAACTGCAAGAGACATAGGCGCTTTTGCAAGGCTGTAAGGCCAAGTGCCTCTCAATTATTTCATGAAGGTACCTGCTTTCTTCTTATGTATCCAGTCATTGAAAGGCAACCTGAAAGACACTTGCGTGGGAAAGTGCCACACAATCCTTGCGTGTTTTGTCACCATGTCCACGGACAGCACAAGCTCTAGTATGGACAGCATACTTTCCAATAAAACAGGGTTCTTTACTGAGTGGATTAAAGAAACAGCACACCCTGACAAGGAATGCTGGATTCACTAATAGCTACAGGAGAATTCTCTTGTTTAGCAACAAGATGCATGCAGATGTCTCCCTTATGTGTGCAGCTTTCATTTCTTGCTTCCACTTTCATTTTATGTTTTTAATGTGTTCCCCCCTACCCAGAGAGCACTGGTTATTGAACAGTTCAGCAGTACAATACATAAAACAAATTAAAATATGGAAAGATGCTTTAGCCACCCTCAGGCACAATTCCCACACTCAACAAATGATAAGCACTTTCCCAAATGGCAGCAATTAACTTGCCTTTCAGGAAAAACAGAAAGTAATTTAAATGGTGATCACTCATAGCAGCCAGTGGGGCTACAAGGATTTTACTACAGCATTGCCCTGCCTCCCTTATAGACTTTTATGGGAGCCCAGAGGAAGACTGCTTCTTCCACCGTGACTTTCTTACCATGGAAAATCCGCCAAGGAAAAGAAGATGAGATGGATGCACAGTACTTCTGAACTAAAAGCCCTCACACTGAAATACCCTTTGACCCTCTTTGCACAGGTGCCCTGGGTAGTGAGCCACCAGAAATGCAATCTGGGCCTTCTCCTGATAGGGAGGTATTCTCAGTCTCCTCCCACCCTGGCTGACCATTGTGCACTTGCTCCTTGCAGGACAGATGAGAAATGCCTTCTTGTTTGGCCAGTGGCTTTGCTCGCTGGTTCTGGGGGGCATTCCCTGGTGCCCAGCTCTGGCCCTGCTCCAACACTTGGCCCCCTGCTGAACTCCGCCTATGGTTCAGTGCTGACATCCCTCCCTGCTTAAAGAACAGCATGTTGGGGGACCGGTTCAGCAAAAACTTCTCCATGGTATGTTAGTGCTCTGTGTGCAGTGCTCAGACTCCTCTAGACATTGGACTACAACCCCCATCATTCCCACATTGGAACACTCCCATTGCTTGCAGCCGAAATGGCACTATACAGAAAAGGCTTTACTGTGTTATTTGAATGATCAAGCAAAATGGTCTCTTTACACTGATGAAGGATCTCAATCAAAATGGTTAAAGGGTAATTGCCCGATAAGTAGGAGGGGACCTGGCATTTGGTGTACATTCCCTTCACGACAATAGGAATACTAAAAATGGATAAAAATAGGGTATTTCCTTGTCTGCTGACTGAAAGGAAGACTAAGGTCTATAGCGGATATGTTTGTGAAGTCATGACCAAGTCATGTGAAAATCTCTTAACAAGAAATGAAGACTAGAAGTGAAGTACGGGGATGATCAGGATGGTAAGAGATCCGGAAGCCAACTCCTATGAGGAGCAGTTGAAATGGGTACATTTAGACTGGTGAAGAGAAGATGCTGAAACATGATAACTATTCTTAATGCTCTAGAGGACAAGGTTAAAACCAATAGGTAGAACTAGCGGGAAGTAAATTTGCTTAAATATTAGAAGGTATGTTACAATGATAGGTACTCTTCATTAGTAAATAACCTTGGAAGATGGAGGTCTCCTTCAACAGATGAATTTACACAGAGGATAGTCAGTCACCCCTCAGAGATGCTGGAGCTGCAACATGCATTGATGATAGCATATTGAGCATTGGTTGGACTAGACGACCTCCCAGGTCTGTTTCAACTGCTGTGTTTCAATGATACCGTCTTCTGGTCATCAAGCACACATCTTGTATCAAGTCAATCTTGAATCATTCCAATGAAGTTAGTGATCTACTAACGTGTTACAAGGTTAACAGTGGTATTTATAGGGAGAGATGCCTGCATCATGCATCTCATACTTCTAGGTGTGGTGCCTGTAAATCGGTTATTAAGTTGAGTGCATCTGCTTTGCAATCCATAAGGCATCTTCCAAAGAATGGAGACCAGTCATGACTCCCTAATTTCTAGTACCTAGTATGTTGTTATGTTATTGTTGATGAAGATGGTGTTTTAGCAATTCAGCATCTATTGTGAATGAAATCATCAGAGTTTTCAGCTGGGCCAGCTGCTTGTTACCAAACTAAATATAGGCAGTGGAGAGCATCTGAAATATGCCAAGCAGTTTCTTGTAAAGGTTCAACTTGTGCACGGAAAGAAATGTTGGGTACTGGGAGAAGGATGTGGAATGCAAGAAGTATCTGGAATGTAAAGTTCTAGGAGAAATATTTGAAGAATTAGGAAATAGTCAGCTCCTGCTTATACTTTAGAAGCTGTCTTCCATCCGTATTCTGTGGCTGCAACAGCAACAGGGGTAGAGAGCACTTTGGGGTGGGGTAAGGTGGGTGGCACAACTCTGGAAGGATGCTGGTCCCTGTTCAGATGTTAGCATGTGTAGTTGGCTCTTAAGATGGGCTTTTTTTCAAGAGGATGCACCTGAACACACCAGTTGCTGAGGAACATGGGCAGGAGGACATATTGCTTATGGGCTTTTCACATACATCTGGATGATCACGTGGGCAGGCCTTCAGTCTGATCCACTCTGGCTCTTCCTTTGTTTTTAACCGTGGACATCATTATTGAGCACATATCATAATACAGAAGTTTGGGGAAATGATACAGGCTACTATCAAGAACACTATGAAATAAGTAACATTTTGACCCTTCACCAGTACTGTTAGGCTATATTAATGATCAGGCTATAACATACTAAAACTAATATTTGAGTGATAAGTGAAAAGATGGAAATCTATCAAAAAACCTATGCAAGGGAACTGGGTTTTAAAAGCGGGATGTTTCTTAATAATGGATAGATTAGATTAGATTAGATTAGGATAGCAAATTATGGCTTGACAAGGGAGGCAAGAACCTAATTGTTTAATGGAAAGTTAATATATGCAGAAATAGAATCCTGTATTTGGAAATTAGACCTGTGATCTGGGACAAATGAAATAAGTAACATTATTTGTTAATTGGGTTGTTTGTGAGTGTGTGGGAGTGAACAAGCATGCCCACTTACTTATGTCCACTTTCAATAATAACCCAGAAATGGCCCCATTCCTAGGAGGTTTCATGATGCAGGAACCCATAAATTCTGCATGCTTTAGGGGCTACCTATGGTTTTTGCAGGATTAACTCTGGGTTGTTCAAGACCTGAACAACCCAGTTTTAGGTTTGGACAGTACAAACATTTGCACCTGGATGTTTTTGTGCACCTTAGCCATTTTATGGGTCATGACAATCCCCAAATCTGCAATAATATATAAGCTAAGTTAACATGTTCTTCCAGTTGCAGCTTACTGTGAATGAAAGGATTCCATTCCATCCATTTGTAGAAGCATCTCTAATCTGGGGAAGCCTTTATATACAGAAGAGTAAGGGAGGTAATTTTCACTGATTTGCCACCAAGCCCCCCATGCCCTCTTCTGTGCTGTTCTGGAAGATCTTACAACACTGTGCAGAAGATTTTCGAGAGGCCTAGGAGGGATCAGCAAAAGTTACAGTCTTCTCTTCTGTTAACCCAGGCCTCCACTGGATCAAAGGTCCAGAAAAAAGGGGGCCCAGTTGGATGGAACAACTTACTCCAAAATGATACTGGATTCTTTGTGTTCAGTTCACTTGCATTGCAGGTAAGAAACATTCTTCCTTATCGGAGTATTAGTACCTGTAAACTACGTCCGAGGCTCAGAGTGACTGTCAACCTAGTCTTTTATTTGCTGGGTCAGGGATGGACCACCATTTTTGGTCTGAGGACCAGAATGCCTCCCAGGACACCTCCTAAAGGTCACCTCACAGCAGGCTGGAGATCCACCCATCTTCCCAGAAACACACACAGAGAGGCACAACACGTTAATACATAATACCTGACCCACACTCACACACACACACTAATCATATTCATGCCTTGCTATGAATGGAGAAAAGAATAGTTGTTTTCTCTCTGTACAGAAAGGCATGGAAACTAGCTGGTGATCGGAGGAAGAAACCTGCATTCTTTCTCCATTGCTAGATCACTCCATTTTCATCTCTCTGCTCAGGAAAAAGGGCAGCCCCTGTGAACAGAGGGGTAGAGAAGCAATCTTGCACAGAGAAAGGAGCTGATCCTTTGGCCTTGTGTAAGAGCAAAAGGACCACCCAGGTGAGGAGGCCTTGTGGGCCAACATGGGCATATGGGGTGTTGGTTGGTTATCCATCCCTAGTTAGACAGATTTACATGTATTCCTGGACCATATCACTCCAGGGTGAGCATACAGGCCTCACTGAAGGCTTTAAACTGTCCCAGGTTGGAGCAAAAGTGTTGTTCTTGTTTCTGTGTTCTTGGATGCCTAATTTGCACTATTTCTCTCTGCATCCTGAAGTACTGACCCTTCCTTTACCACTCAGCCAGAATAACTGTTTATTCCTCAATAATGATAGCATTTTCATTTCAAAACTTTTAAAGTTTCAACATGTTCCAGCAGCAGGAGATAAGTCAGACTCCTGGATATGGTTTTTATCACCTCTCAGATCACAAAAAACTACTCTATTATACTAAGTCCTTGAGAAAGTTGTACTGTTCATGTCTGGTATGCAACCATGCACCAGCAGCTCCGCGCCAACACTGCAACATTCCAAAAGGCCTTGATAAATATTTAGGAGAGGAACATTTTGACACGATTTTATGTTGCCATCAATAACACTGTGTCTAATAACTACTGAATGCCATAGGAATAAAAAAGAGGTGTCCAGGATGCAACAGCAAAATATTTTACTTATTTACAATTCTCTGAAAGGTAGTGAAGCAACTCTTGAGTTATATGGACTTGCTAGCTATGCAGAAATAGTTTCAGTCTAAACAGAAAGCAACTAAGGGCATAAGCATCAGTTCTTAAACTATGATTTATCACACATGACTTATTTCACACGCGAAAAAGAGTTTTAGAAAATAGATCAGCATCTTCAAGCTTCACTGGATGCCATTTTAGTTTAAGAATAGAACGTCCTTGGTATGATTTGATCACAGCATGATTTTATTTCATACACCAATCAAGGACATACTCTGCAATATATATCAAAACCCTTCCTCAGATTATGGAAAATAAACTAAATATAATTAAGGAAGAAAACCTCCAACTAGCCCATGAATTTCACCTATATTTTTTCCCTATAGTACAGGGAAATATTGATATATGTTAAATTTACTACCCTCTGTGAAGAACTAGATTTAAATTTGACATATTTTTTCTTTATCATTGGAAAATTAATGTTTTTTTTATATTTAAAAAGGCAAAAAAGAAAGAGGGTAAGACATTGTAGGACATTCCTGATGGATGCTACATTCCAGCCCACCTGATCCTCACAGGCAACATGGCACCTGCTCGGAGCTAGCACTGATTTCCCACACATGCCATGAGCACAGGACAAGAAAAAGACACACAAAATCCACACACAGGTGACCAATTCTCGTTCTTTGTCTACTGCTTGCAGAATACGTAGTCAGTCAGTCTTCCAGAAATTTGCATTCTTGGTTGAGCTTTGGCTCCCTTTTCCCAAAGGCCTATGATTCCTGCCAGCATAATTACACCAACTAGAGAGCTGTGTGGATCTTACGTTTTGCATGGCATCCTGATACTGTGGTAGTGACGACAGCTGTGACTCGGAGTGGTATGGGGATAACCCCTTCCTCAGAGTCCTGAAATCCCCAGAACTGGATTGCTGCAAGAGAGAGAGAGAGAAATGGTACAGTGGTTTAAGCCCAGTATCAGAAAATGAAACTCTATTCTACTTTCAGTCCTTTGTCACACCCTAAATTGCCTTGCTCAATAACACATACAACGTAACAGATCTGGGTTGTACCAGTTGATGGAGATGCTGTTAAAAGAAGATATCCATCAGCAGAATAGGAAGGCAGGCAGGGTTGGAAAATTCTCTCCTGCCCCAGTTACATCCTCCTAAATCTGCTTCAGAGGTTGGGGAATCCTTCTAAGCATATTTGCGGGGAGGCTGCAGGGTAGAAGGGGAACTGCTGAAAATCATGTCTGTCTCTATTCCATTGAGGGAAGCCTTCTGTCAGCAAAGGGATTTAATTGGGTTCCACCTCAAAAAAAAATCTCATTTATATCCAGAGCTTTGACAATGGAATGGAATATAAAATGTATTTTAAAATATTTTCTTCTTCTTCTTAACTGAAAACCATTTTCAAGCAATTAAAAGGCATTCTTTGTAAACTTCCACATTCACTTGAGCACTAGAAAGCTTTTATTTATTTTAAGTCTTCCAAATTTGGGCAGCTTTTACAAAAGAATTAATATGAGATATTTTTGCATGTCAGGTGTGTTTGAGTAAGGCCAGGCTCCTATGTTATGATTCAGAAACTATGAAAAGTATGTAAAGGAATGTATGTATCTTTCAGAATCCTTCTTATCTTCTTTACTGAAGAATAGTTAGGGCATTGAGTTGCAAGGATTATATTTCTGAAAGCCACCTGCATCAGGCTTTCTGATGCTATTACCATCACTCAATGAACAGTAAGTGCTTTTTAAATATTGACTTACTGATTGAACCTCATGCAAGTTCAGTGGTGACAGGGACTTTGTGAGAAAAAGGAAGTTATGAAAACACATATACAGCCTTTTCCAACCTGGTGCCGTCCAGATGTGTTGGAGAACACCTCCTATCAATCACCTCCCATGACCAGGATGGCTGAGGATGATGGGAATCATAGTCCAAACCCATCTGGAGAGGGTGTTAATTGGGGAAGGGTGCACTAAACAGAGAAACAGGCCAGGTACAATCTTAATCCTGTATAAATTATGATTTGCAGATTGGGGGTCTGCTTTAAGAATATGCTCTCTTCTTCCCTTCTTTCACTCAGTGGTCTTAACCACAATATAGCCTTGAAGACATGCTGATATCAACTTGTCAACATTAACTAGATATATGTCTAGCTAACTCCAGTTTACAAACCCATCTCAAATTTGGGCTCCGTGAATTGTCTGGAAACATCAGTTGTTGCTGTGTCTCTGAGGCTGAACAGCTACTCTGGGAGCCACAGGTAAGTGTTGAATGTACATAAAGAAATCTTATTTTTAAAGGGATAAATATAGGATCCTAGTTCATGTCAGCATAGAATCAACACCAATTTGCGGTTAAGGAATAGAAGGGCAACAAGGGTTGGAGTGCACATTCCTAAGCCGGGGTTGTGATTTTTTTAAACTAATCTGCAAGAAACTGGCAATACCCATGTCCTAAAACATAATGTCAGATCTCAGGCATGTTTCCAGCAAACAGGCAAACATAAGGTCATCCATGAGATTTGCAGGAACGAGCTTGCACTGTATCCCTGTCCCATGAGAAATATCACTCCTCACAGATGGCATATGCCATCTGCACCGAAGCTTGCTTGCTTGCTTTATTTATTTATTTATTGCCTTTGTATCCCACCTTTACAGTGTCTCAGGGTGGCAATAACATAAATAAGACACAGCATCACAAATAATGTATAAAATCAATATTTAAAAAACAGTAACATTTGAAATACTGGGAAAATAAAAAAGTTTTGACCTGACGCCAAAATGAAAAAAGCATTGGCACCAGGCACCCCTCTCTGGGGAGCCCATTCCATTCCATAGCTGGGGTGACACCACAGAGAAGGCCCTTCTCCAGGCAGCCTCTCTTCTGATCTCCTTCAAAGAGGGCTCCCAAAGAAGGGTCTCTGCTCCAGATCTTAGAGGCTGGGCAAGTATATATGGAAGGAAGCACTTCCTCAAATATACAGGCCCTAAGCTGTTTAGGGTTTTATAAGTCATCACTAGCTCCTTAAATTGGGTCCGGACTTCAACTGGAAGCCAGCATTAGGCTACAGAAGCCCCCTTTCTTAGGGTGGCCTATCTTCCTTGGGAAGGCAGATCCAAACATTTAAGTTAGGGAAGGTATTTCTCCTAGGGAGAAACAGGGAAGATGATCTCCTGGTGGCTGAGATGTTATTTTCTTTGAGCAACTTCTGGCTGTAGCTGGATCCGGCTGTTGTTTGCTTTTCATATTGCATGGATTACAACTTTCCTTAGTATAAATTATAGTATTACACATGTTCTATTTGTCCCTATTTATCAGGCCTGATCTTGTTGTTACAGGCCATTGAGTCGTCTCCGAGTGCCCTCAAAAATGTCCTTGACAGCTCAGCTCAGCTCAGCTCTTGTACACTCAAGGCTGTGCTTCATTTACACACAATTCCCATTTTCTACACCAATCACTAATAAAGAATGTATTTATTACTGCATTCTATGTTTTGTTGTATTCATAGAGTCATAGATACACAAAAATATGCACACAGATTTATAAATAAAGATCTAAAAAAAAGATCAATAATCAATTATGGCAATAAGATTAATGGAATCCCACAAAAACAGTTCAGCTGTACATACAGAAACAATACAGACACCTCAATGTTTTGACCACAACTCAGATTTTTGGTGGCGAGTTCTGTGGCAATTTACTTTCCACTAAGAAGCTAACACCCACTACTTTAACTGTACAGTGCAGCTTTTTTCACCCTGCTGCCCTCTAGATGTTCTGGGCTTCAACTCCCACCATCCCCAACCAGCATGGCCAAGGGTGAGGAACACTAAGAATTGTAATCTAGACATCTGGAGGGCACTGCATTGGGAATGCTGGAAAGTATGTAGCTGAGTATAACCTTTAAAAAAACCCCTCCAGATCAAGTGTGCCCTTCCCGAGACCACCACGCAGCATCAGGCGTAGGGGTAAAATGTCCCACACAGATTTTTGCCTGAAATCCCCACACCACAAGTTGGGGATTTGAAAAGGAAAAACAGCCTCCATTAGAGTCAAGAGAGACTTCTTGTGTCAACTCTGGCCAGGATGTCTCCAACTGTATTTTATTGTATTAATGTTATTTATTTATTTGTAAGCTGCCCCGAGGCTTAGGCGAATGGGACGGCATATAAGTCCGCTAAATAAATAAATAAATAAATAAACCCTGGAATGTAATGGAAAAGGGGATATTTCAGAGGAAATAATGGTTGAAAGTAAGGTGTGATCCTCCCTTTGGGCAATGGTTCTCATCCAAACTGGAGCTGCACACAGCAGAAATATTAAAAAGATACTGGAGTATTCTTAGAGCAAAGGAATAGGCTGCATGCTACATAATCAACATCAATTTGACTTGACCCTGATATGTTCTGAGAGCAAGCTGCGTGCCACAGGCCATGAGAACCCATTAACGAAAGGGTGAGATCATACACAAAACTTTCTGTGCAAACGCCACCTCATGAAATGTATGCCACAGTCTGCTGCAGCCAACCAAATGCTCTGCCCTTTTACCCAGCCCTTTCTCTTCTCTGCATGCACTCAAGAAACCAGCTATCAAGGCCGTGGACTCATAATAACTTTCAGAGTGTCAGAAAATGGTACACAGCAATCTGAGCTGTGCGTGTGAGACTGCAAAGGCAGCTGCATATGTCCTGCCAGACTCCAGGATAACAAAACTAAACAGAACAGCAGGGAGTTTAATTCCTCCTCCCTTCATTTCTGGAGTGCTGACAAAAGATCCATGCCACTTATTTATGTAACAGCCTTCACCAAATTTGGTATTGAGGCAGTTTACAGCATTAAAACAACTATATAATGAAAATTTAAAATCCAAGAGCAACTGGCAAGATTTTTGAATGCCTAAAATGTTTGGAAATGCAAGGATTTTTGCTTGGCACCTAGAAGAAGTGTTTTGGAATCAGGTGAGCCTTCCTGGAGAGGTGTTCCATTGACAGGGTGCCATGGGCCAAAAGGGCTTCTCTCCAATTGCTGCCTGTTTCACCTCTGATAAGGAGGGAACCAAGAGGAGCCCCTCACCTGGCACTGTGAGAATTCAGTCAGGAGAACATGGGAGAAGACCCTCCTTCAGGTGCAAAGATGCCAAGTGATACAGGGCTTTAACCTAGTGATGCTCTCACTACATTTTTCCACTTGTTACCTTTGGGCAACAGACTGCACACTGCATTATGCAAGTGGAATGTGTGATGGGTTGCACAATGGATTGCACAAGAGCTTGCACATTGGGTTGAACAACTGGAGTGCACAAGCCAGCTTGTGTAACATCAGCATGTGTCTCCTCTGCTGAGCACAGAGTTCAGAACCTAGTCAATATTACTGCAATGTCAGTCAAAGCTTTCCAAGTAAGGAAGGTTGTGGACTGTTCATTCCTAGAACCCTATAACTACACAGACAACAATCCCATGTAGTAAATCCCACTGAAATCAGTGGAGCTTACTTCTCAACAGAGTTGGGCTGCCTCTTCTCCCCAGCTAATTGACATGAACTGCCCTGTGGGAAGGAAGGAGGACTGAGGGAGTTCCTGACAGGCAAAAGGGATGTCAAGGCCTGCTTCAGTGGAATTGTCCCCCACCTCCACTCCCAGGGCTAAATGACATCAACTGCTTTGTTGATGCCTCTTGGCTGCTACTCAAATGGAAGTGGCTACAGTCAGTTCTGAGAGCAATGTTCTTGCCAGAAATATTCTAAGCCACTTCAAGAGCTTCACTCAAAAACTGGCATTAAAATCTGCTAAATACACATATAATGACTACATAAGGAATAATATACCTGCTGCCTCTTACATTTCTCTATTCTAAGCCCAATTCTGTCCAGGTTTTCTGTCTCCCTGTTTTTGATCCAAGTTTGTTGACGAACAGCTATGCTTCCATCATGCATAGCTAAATATTTAACGAAAGAGGTTTACAACCTCTTTTGTCATACTGAAAGTAAGCAAATGACTTCAGCCACCCATACAATGTCCTCCAGCTCCAGTGAATGGCCAAGCCCAGGCTGAAGAGTACCTGAGCCTGACAGACAGGTACAGTAGGATATTTAATCCTCTTCTGGGCCTCCAGACTGTATGAAACAGAGTTAAGGCAGGAAGAATGACACGCACTGCATGAAACAAAAAAATACTTGACCTGAAGCGTACAGTTAGGGAGACAGCTTCCCTATTTTTCCTTTTGTGCCAGAGTCTTGATCATGGCTATGAGTCTTGACCATGGCAAGAAGCTGCGCTACTGGAATTTCCCTGCAGGGTTCCTGTCACTGCCTCGGCCACCATTTTGAATCCCTGAGCTGTGCTGGAAGAGCTGTCATTTGTTGTTACGTGTGAACCAGGCCAGGCCGAGTTGCTGGGGTACTTGACAAGCCACTTGCAATACTAAAAGAGCAAATGGGCTGCAGGGGCATCAAGAACCCACCCTTGCCAGGTTTGCACACAATGAGAAGTTACAGCATACCCCAGCCCAGCTCAGGGATTCAAAATGGTGACTGGGGCAGTGACAAGAAACCTTGAGGGGAAAATCCTGTGAGGCTGAAAGTCCATGCCTGGCCCAGTGATGGCTGAATGGTCATGAGAACCCAATCCCCCAAGCCCCACTCCAACACTCTAACCGTTAGGCCAGACTGGCATATAAACCTCTTATGAAATAATTTCAATATCAGGACATCATGGGAGCACATGAGCGTGAGGAAAGATTCTGTGGGCAATCCTTTCTTGAGTGATGCTCAGTAAAGCAGAGACAAGGATTTGGCACATCACATGCAGAGGCACATGTGGTACTTGTACATTTACAGAAGTTCAAGAGAAGTTCCAGCACAATGGCCATCTGCAACAACGTTCAGAAAAGACAACATTTCTATTCAATTATGACACTTAATCTTTAGTAGGAGAAGGTCTGCAGCAACATTTTGCCATGTGGAATGCTTCTACTCAGGTTCAGTCATCCAGTGATGCCCTTTCCAAGACTCTCTGACCCATTCAGTCTAGTATTCTGCTCCCAGTTTCCCAATAATCAGCATTCTGTTCTTTGCCACTTGCTTAGACTGCTTCCTGAAACATTCTCTTTCTCTCTCTCTCTCTAACTTTTGCAAACTTGGGATAACCCTAAGCTTGCTGACCCCTCCCATCTCGTGCATGGATCGTGCACTAATGAGAGTCAGTGGGGATGTTATGGTTAAAAGTACTGGGGCTCCGGTGATCTGGGTTCTTGTCTCTGCTCAGCCATGGAGCCAACTAGATGACTTTAGGCCAGTCACAGATCCTCAGCCCGACCTACCTCACAGGGTTATTTTTGTGGGAGTAAGACTGGGAACAGCAGGAAGAGAATGATGTAAGCCACTTTGAGTATTTTAAAAAGCAAAATGGAGGGCTATAAATCTAACAATAAATAAATAATGTGCTACATAAGGGCTGGCACTCGACAAATGAGTATACACTAGGATCTATTTGTAGATTATCCGCATACAGCCAGCAGCTGTTCTAACAGTGGCTCATCCGCCTTAGCCAGATGTGAAAATAAAGGAATGCAATTGAGATAGATTTTGCTTTTCTGCAAAGAAAGTTAATGAAATATCCAGACATCGCTAGCTGATGTAAAAAACAGAAAGTTTTTAAAAGCACAATGGCTGATTAACTCAGTAACAGGTTGAACAATTATGGGGCTGCCAAGTAGGGCACAGCTGGTCAGCAGAATTTTGCATGGGTTGCCAAACGAACACTACTCCTTTCCTAGTTATGGCCAGCAAAGCACCCCTGGGCTAGAATGGCTCACTGGGCATCATGGGGAGCTGTTGCAAAAGCACACTGTCCTTGAAAGACAGCTGTTCCACGGGCAAATGAGGAGCAGTCAGAAACCCTGGACAGCTGTTGCCACTCAGAGTAGACTAGCCTTCCTCAGTCAAGTGCCCCCTGGATGTTTTGGACTACCATTCTCATCAGCCCCAGCCAACATAGCTAGTGATCAAAACATAGGAAGGACACTCAGAAGACTTTCCTGAGCTAGACAGACATGGCTTGAATCTACAACTTTCCCCTTGTGCTGGTACTCAAACTATTTGCAAATGCATCTGCTTGTGCCAAACAAACTCTCTCCCTTCAGTACAATATTCCCCCCATTAAACCACAATTCTAAACAGCTTGGCTGGTTTCGTTCATTTCAGACAGTGCATGTGCCATTTGAGACAAGCTAACTCAGACCTTTGCAGTCCACTTGGTCACATCGTTAATGCTTCCACTGTGCACAGAGCATGAACACAACATATTCCAGTTCTTGACCAAATCTAAGAAGACATTACATCAGCCTAAAGAAGGATAAAACATTTTAATTACCCCTCTAAAATCCCCTTTGCGTGCTCCACAGATGCTTATAAACACTGGAACATGAAGGCAAGCCTCGTTCCCAAGTTTTAAAAGATTTATGGAGGAAAAGAAAGCCCAAATTGCTCATTAACAGACTAGGACTAATAACACATCAAGAGAGGACGATGTAATTCTACTTAAACCTTCAGTTTTGAGAAGTCCTTGTGTTTGCTTTGTCAGTTTGTCAAGGATACGGTTATCATCTTTCCTACTTTTCACTAGCTGAGATGAAAGCCAGCCTTGCAAATCCAAACAGGGGATCATTCTCAGCTGCTTGTTCCCAATTCATTCCAGTTTTAAGTATCATAACTAGGCATGTAAAAATCTAGGCACTCATGCTGACATAGTGTTTTTATCTGGGTGCCTGGCTGGCTAAAGAGGGCAGGAAGCAGGTGCTCTTCCTCCCATGTGCACTGCTGCACTTTGCAACCGCCAGAGCCCCATTTTGGAGTTTTTAAAGCGGAGGGTGTGCGTGCGAAAAGAAAGCATCAGAGGAACTCTTGTCTTGTAGAACAGCGACTGCATGAAAAGTAAAGGAGGCACTCCACCCAACGGAGAACCTGGTTTTCCAACATCTTTAGCTCCTTTTTGATGCCAGACTAGGATTTTGCTTAGTGGTGGACAAAAGTATGCAAGGTGTGGGGAAAAAAAGAGAATAAGAATTCTTCTTCCTCCTGTTAAAAAGAGAACCTGGGCCCATCCCATGAAGTTGAACATTGGTAATTCTGGGACTGGTAAAAGGAAGAGCACCTTCACACAGTGCATCGTTCAGCTGTGGGATTCAGCTTTAGTGATGACCACCAGTTGAGATGGCTTTAGACGGGGGTTAAGGAGGATAAAGCCAACAGTGGCTACTAACACTAACTCTTCTGAGAGAGCATCCTTTAAGGAGGTAAAGAGGATGGCAAATAGACAAGGGGCCTTCCCGGTGACTTCGTCCCATTTATGGAATGGCCTTCCGAAAGTAGATTGCCGGCCACCATCCTTACTCTTTTTGGCATCAGGCGAAAAGTCCTCTTTTCCAGACATTTTAACAATTTATGTTATACTCAGATATTATTTATACTGCTTTTAGTCTTAATATATTTTAACTTATAGAAATTTGACTCCTCAGATGCATTTTCTCTGTTTTAAGCTATGCTGCTTTTATGTGTTTTGAATTTGATGTTTTTTATGTAAAGTTGTCATAATCTGCTTAGAGAGCCTTCAGACTAGTTATAGGGGAATAGAAGATGAATAAATGAATAAATAAACATCGCTGTATGTTAGAGACACAATGCCAGCTGGGAAATATGAGTGGCAGGGTGTTCTACGCTTCCACAGTCTTTGGTTGGCCATTGTGCAGCCACTGGTCTGATTCAGCTTGGCTCTTCTGATGTTGTTTGGCTCCTTGTTTACCACCCAACTGTCCTCTTTCAGACGTGCCTAACTTTTGCGTGAATGTTTTCATCTCTGACCATAACATCAAGCGCTCATATTCAAATGGCCTGTTTTCCTCTATGTGATTTTCCAATACATGAAATGACATGACTTAATTTCTTACAGTCAACAGACCAGAATTAAAATCACTCAAAAACATATTTAGAAAACAAAGTATAACATAAAACATCAATGGAAGCATGCAACTGTATAAAAACAGTTGGATTAGTTTTTGAATAATACCTTAGCATAATCTCATATGTGAAGGAAGCTAGTGTTTCATTTTTAAGTTTCACATTTTAAAATGTGTTTATTTAAACATTCTTTTAGACGTATACGGATGGATGATTGTTGACCATTACTGTGCTTTAAGGCATACAAAAGCAGACAGCCTAATGTACCCCTCCCCCAGAAACAACCTTCCAGCATCAAAGAATTAGTTGTTTCTTTGTTTTCATTGCCCCCTGACAAAACTTTAACCACAACTAAGGATACTAGGCTGATCAACTGGGTAAAGTGCCCGGCTGTAGGTCAATGATGGAACCCTCATTTGCTGCCTAGTTCTAATGCAGAAATAAGACAGCAGGTTTTACTGATTCCACTGCATGGCCATTACATGGACAAGCCCTCAAGGAGAGAAGGCCAACATCCTATCTTCTCCCAAACATTTGAGAGAGCAGCACATTAAATGAAACAATGTAAAGGCCCCAAAAGATTCAACTACATGCAAATTACTCAAATGGGCAGCTAACTGGAAAAGGTTTTAATATAGAATATTGAAGGACAAGGGGACTGAGCAGCACAAGCCAAGCAGAAACATCTGGACAGGAAATGCCCCAACGTCTTTGATTGATTAGCGCTATTGCAGAATCAAACCACATTTAAGGAAGGAGAGATGGTGGTCCACTACAGAAAGCTCTCTGAGCCACCCACTTCTTCCAAGCACTTTTGCAACTATCAACTGGATGACAGAAGAGCAAGCCCTGAGTCACACATTAAAGCTGCCACCCAAGCTCACTTGCCCTGCTTCCATTAATTCAATAGCATTGGAACACATCTGGAAACCTGAACCCTCCATGGCACTAGTCAATAACTGAGAAACAAATGGGTCCAGAAGTCACCCTTTCATCTTCAAGGGTTGTTCTCTACATCCCTAACAGGGACTCTGTAGTGGTAAGGGAAAGACACTCGGCTGTAGAGGAACTGTTCAGCTGTTGGGGTGTGTCAGACTGAGCCCTGACACGGGCAGCAGAGGTAACGGTTGTTCCTTGCTGCATCTTGAACTGAATTGAATCCTTTCTCCCAAATCACTTGCCAAAATGCCTGTGTGAACTTCAGTGCTCACAGCTGCACCTCAGAGCAATTGGTTGCCATTTCCACTGTCACAGCATGTTGCATTTAAAACAAGCAAGCAAACAAGCAAACTGTTTTGTCTGCGCCAAATGGTAGCAAAAATCCATGGTAAGAGTCCAATACCAATCATTGCGGCCACTTCCATCAATGAACTGCCTCCTTCCTTCCATTTGTAATCAGTCTGTTTCCTCTTGATGGGATTCCTTATGGCTGTTTTCCATTCCATGGTTAACACATGTCATTTTACCAGCATTTAAGACTGGCATAAAATAAAAAGTGAAATCTGGTGTGTTGCCCATTCGACCCTGTAGTGTCTCCCAACTCAAGGCATCTAACATACTGGAAGACTGAACATACTGAAGGCGGGACCCTTCAGTCCTGCCCTTCAACTGACACCAATGCTTAGTGCCACTGCCACTCCCGTGGCCTCCATTATTTCCAGCTATGGAAAGTTCAGCTCCTCTTGTTAGCTTCCACCTTCTGGAGGAACATAGGAATAGCTGCTGTATACAGATCTGGTTTGCACAATCAGAGTGGGTGACATAAGCCACAATGGCTTATTTCCACTGCTGTGAGCCAGCTCCATCAGTCAGACCACCAGTCCCTCTAGCCCAGTATCATCTACATGGGCTACCAGCTGTTCTTTGGGCTTTTAGGAAGGATTTCTTCACAGCCCGACATTGAGGTGCCAGAGACAAACTGTGGGATGTTCTGTATGCAAGGTGTGAGCCCGAGTGCGGAGCTCCCGCCTCATCGAGAGTCAGGAGGGGCAGAAGTAGTAAACAGAGGCAGCAGGAGAACTTCTGCTGTCTTGTTCTTATTTTTGGTACTGTATGTCCTTAGCATGGCCACTACCTTGCAGGCCACTTTGAGGGTTGAAAGATGGGATGCTACAGCTTTACAGATCAAAAGAAATGGATCTTTCTGTGCTGTGTCTCCCAGTTTGAGTTTGGATGCAGGCATTCAGCCTGTTTTACACTCAGACAGAGAACTAACCCACAGCATCGACTCAGCTGCCAGGCTCTTCTGGTAACATTATCAATTGTTTTAAAATACTCTTATTAAGGTGGTGAAGGACAAATTCAAAAATGGAGAATGCCCAGGAGGCTGCCACTTCTCAACTTATTTTAAATGTTGCAGATCAGGACACTGGAGCAAAGAACTGGAATTGAGAAGCGGTGTGTTAGAGTCTTTTCAACAACCAACTATTCTCAGCAAGATTGCTTTGTCACTTTGATATCATTGTTTCCTCCTGGGTTTTTCTTTTTTTCTTTTTTTTAAACCCTTCTACTTTTGCCTCTCAAAGCTGCCATTTACTAGCCCGACTGCAAGGAAAGCAGAATAACATCAATCTTGTCAAGCCCCATGCCGTCAGAAGGCTTCTTATAATGATAATGTGCATGCCTGGAGTTTTTAGTTACTGTCCATCAAATCTGAAGTTCAGGAGGAGGTAATGGGAAAACGTAAAGAACAAGAATGGGCCGCCACAGACAACATCACAGATTGTAGGCTTCCCAGTGGGTCATCATTTCCAGACGCCAACGTGTTCACCTCCTGCTTTGTCTGGTTTTAAGTTGCTGATGCTGACCAAGTGAGACAGCAGGCTGCATTTTCACACTCCAACTAACGCTGAGTAAAAGGTGAGAGAGATTCACAGCCATTGCAGCAGGAATTGCAACTACCAAGAGGCCAGAGTTCACAGGAAGATAATATGCTTTGCATGCAGAAGATCATGTGCAGCTTCCTAAAGCTTTAGTGAAAGCATCCATTCAGATGTGCTGGATTAAAGCTCCTGACTATACCTGTTTTGGGAGTTGTAGGCCAGCACATCTGAAGGGCATCAGGCTTGGGGAATGCTGAGTTAGAGAATCTCGGCTAACAGGGCTAGGAAGGACGAGAATCAGGCTAACAACTGGCCTAGACGGGCCAGTGGCTTTTCTTGCTATAAGCATCTTCCTGAGGTTGCGTATTTTCTGCAATTATAGTTTCCATGGCAGCACTACATGGAATGAATGTGTGTTCATTTCATTTCAAGTCAGAAGCTGCCTTCATAGAAAGGGGAGATATAAATATTTAAAATCAATACATAAAACAAATCATGTCATTAAGTAATGAGGCTCAGAATAGTAAACACCAGGCCTGCAAAATTGAAAACAAGTAAACAAAATTGAGAAGCATGATTAATTGGGAACAGTGGAACACACAGAATCAGGATTTGATCTTGACTTGATCCCCAAGTTTCTGATTTATTTTTCAGCATGTCCAAGAATTATTATTATATCAGAACAAAAGGAGTAGAAAAAAACTTTTCATGTGATGCATGCCTCCAAAATCAAGTGTCATATAATTGCTTTTTCACTGTGCATTCTTAAATCTTACAATGTGATCTCCCAAAGGGCTTATATGATCCTCACCCCCACTTTCATGGCCCATTGGTGCCAAGTTTCAGTGACAAAGTGAAAGCTTTTTCCCATGGTGCTAGTTATGCCGTGCCAGCACTGCTTCACACTATGTGATGATCGTGAGCACTGAGACATCACTGGATATTATCTATTTAGACTAAGACTTCAGGTTGGGCTTACAGGCTTCCGTGAGATGCCCAGTTGGTACTGTGAGGCCAGGATGCTAGACTGGACAGGGCTTTGGTGTGATGTAGCTGACTTTTCTAAGGAAGACATGTTTATCTCTGCCGTATAATACTAAAATGCAGGGCCATCCCACTGCACTGATTACACTGGGAGGATAAAGCTACCAATGGCTATTAGTTCTGATGGCTACGGGGTAGTACAGAAAAGTAATCAATAGATGTTGCCTCCAGTAGCAAAAGCAGCATACCTGTGTACACCAGTTTTTGGGGAGCATGGACAGATGGATGCCTGCACATCCTCCTTGTGGGTTTCCCCTTGGGCAGGTGTTTGGCCACTGTATGGACACAGGAATGGATGGGCCTTGGTCTGATCCAGCAGTTTTTTATATGTTCTTATGTAATGCAATGCCACAAAATCCACTTCCATTTGTAGTCATTGCATACAATCCAGTAACGTAAGTTACAGCTACAGGCACCATTAAAATCAAGGAACCAATGGGACTTTGAAGGAAGAGAAGGAACTTTGAGGGTGGGGGGCTGGTAACAAAGGCAGTCAATTTGTAGGCAGTTGGCTTGTGTACACTGGGACTTGTAGGATTGTACACATTCATACAATTGCACCTTAAACCATTTTCAGATGTTACTTAAGACCTTCATTCGCAGAATCATAGAATCATTTGGAAAGGGCCAGGGAGCGAGTGGGTCCAACCCCCTTATCAGTGCAGGACACCACACTAAAGCATCCCTCAGATGGCTGTCCAGTTGCGTCTTCAGTGCCCCAGGGTGGGAGAAGCCACAACCTCTTTAGGTAATTAATTTTATGGGAATGGTGGGAGGCTTTTCCCAGTACTGAACAGGATGACTGTGGGGAGGTTGTCCCCATGCTGCTGCTCTCCACCCACCCACCCTCCCATAATGCTCAGATAAATGGCATTGGGGTTTATTGAAAGTCACCAACTGGAAAGTCAGGAAAACAGAGCCGAAACCACAGAGAGGGGGAAGATCGAGGCATTCACAAATGCTGTCTATAATATTCTAGCAGTGGCCTATTCAGAGCAGCACAAAATGGAAGAATGCAATCCAATGTCCTCATGTTCTTTTGCTCACAGGAATGAAAAGTAGACAATTGAGGAATAACATATCAGAGGAAATGCACTGCCAGATGCATTTTGAACCACTAAATGTCAGTGTGAAACATAAGCTACGGATCTTTCGCTAAAGGAAGTTCATGCATCTTCACTTTTTCAGCAGCTGTTACTTGGCCCAGAAATGTTCTCATAACAGAAATTACTTCTGTTTTGGAAACTCTACAATAAGTTATTTGCACTAGAGTTAATTGAATGGAAGATCTGTTCATTCTCCACATTAAGTGGATTGAATTTGAAACTTTGGGTTTGATACCATGCTGTTGGTATTGATGCATTTCCCTACAGCACTGGACATCTGTCAAGTCATGTGACATGCCTTTAAAAATAGTGTGTGGGGAGTGCTACTAGAAATAAAAATGACCAACATTTGTATCTGCAAGTTCAGACCCATAAGAGCAGGAAAGAGCCATCACCAATATTATACAGCCAAGACTTCCCCATATCCAGGACACTAGAAGCTTAAATGTCTTAGATACATCTACCTTAATGAAATTTCTGGGTGAGCTGTTGTGATCAGCCAGCTAGGAGGGAAGAAGAGAACATTATTCAACTCTGAGCACAGTGAAAAACAAAGCAACATTTAAAATGTATAAATTGCGTCCTAAATTTACAAGGACTTCCCAGATATATATGGATGTCTGAAGGTGAAAGAAAAGATCTCAGAATTACTTATGGATGTCTAAAAAAGATGAAATTGCAGGAATGGATGGGCAGAACTTCTTTCCACAAGAAAGAAAATGTGTAGAAGATATCAATTAATATAAGATTAGCATAGGGAAAAATATTGAAATGTCATAGGTTTCAGTAGTCAACAGCCCAGCTTTTAGCTATGCAAAAAGAAGGGTTTAGTTTGGGAGAAGTGTAGCGCCAGATGCTGTTTGGATGAAGTAGAGCAAATTGGATGGAATTCATAATTGACAGCAGAGAGATAATGCTACAGGGGAAGTATGATGAATAGCAGGGGATCGTTAATAAGCAGTTTCGCTTGACAATTTCGGGATGCAAAATTAACAATTGTAAAAATATTTATCATCAGCATCTCTGTGGGCAGAAGCAGCAAAATCTACCATGTGGCACTGTGAGGCTTTGTGTTCTACAAGCACAAAGACATTGTGCTGAAATAAACCACATCATTAATATTCTAAAAATAATGCCTTTTCTTTTCTTCCCAAAAAAGGAAAGGCAACCGGATGTTTGCTTTTAAATCAGGGACAGAGGAAAAGCAGTTGTCGTTGTCAGCATCTTGCACTATGTAAAAATACGTGCCCAAATTGGACATAGAATTACAGAATCTCATCCACAAGCCAACCATGTGTGTGAAACACAAAGAAACCTTCTCTCTCTGGCTGGGCATTCCAGGGTCTGCAGCTAAACCCATCCTCTATGGACCTCTTTTTCTCCATGGAACTGCAATGGGAAATATCATGTGCCGCTGCCTCCTACTGTGACCCTGGAAAAGGGTCTGCATGTGCCCACCACAGCACTATGTCCAAGAGACATGAACTGAACGGCATGTACAATCATGAACAGGAAGTGTATGTGAGTCTGACTGTCCGTCTGTCAGCACCAAGAACCTAAAACCTAGACATGTGAAACAAAGCATGTATAGTAAATTGAGCCTAGGGTTGTATTCCCTGGGTTATCTTGCCTTTCAAAATTAATTCATTTTAATTAATTCCAATATGACTATGTGGTTCAAACCTTTCAACTCCTATGGGTAGAAGGACATAGCTTTGTGGATCATTCGGTTTGAAGGCACAGGAGATTAATGAGCCAGTGGACAAAACTACATGCCGGCCTTCTTTCACCACCTCTGGGGTTGAACCCCTTAAGGGAATGGACTGGGAAAATCCCCCCTGAGAGAGCTGTGGGGGTTCACGACAGCAAAGGCCGTATCTTTGGATGCAAACTGAAATGGCTTCCCTTAGATGCTGGACACAATTTGACAGCAGTGCAAGTTTGCATGAAGGCCTTTCAGCATCCAACTGAGGGCTCTTCCAACCACTGCAAAGCCAGGCCTATTTGCTTGTTTATATATTTATTATGACACTGATACAATATATAGCCCTTTTTCCAAAGAGTTCAGATAGGCATTTTAGCTTAATGATAGCTCTCAGACTAGCAAGGTTTTGTATGTTTCCCCACAACATACTGTGTTGCTAGCTTAATGAAAACCATTGTGGCCTAGTGGTTAGAACGTTGGACGGGGGCCTGTAGGATTCAAGTTCTAAGTCCCCACTCAGCCATGGAGCCAACTGGGTGACTTTGGCTCAGTCACTCACTCTTGGCCTGACCTACCTCACAAAGTGGTTGTGAGGATGAAATGGAGCAAAGGAAGACAATGTAAGCCACTTTAGGTTCCTCACAAGAGTAAAAAAATAATATAAAATAATAATAGAAGAATATAAATGCAATGATGATGATGTTGTTGTTTGCAGATATGAAGAATCAGAATGCACAGGGAACCTGTTGATAGCATTTTTCCTATTGGTAAGCATGACCCCTGAAAATGCCCATGAACTTGGTGGTCTAGCTGAACAATATAGGTCATCTTTCAACCAGTGAACTTGCAGAAAAGTGTAAATTACTGTAACATAAACAGAGTACTGCTTTTTGCTATGATGTTCTGGAAACATTCACAGACTTTATGGCTGTGGAGATCTGCTTGAATGGGAGTGAGATTCAGGCATGTCGAGACTGAAATCCAAAATTTCATCTCAGATCTCTGAAACTTCACCTCAGGATCCAAAGAAGTGGGCCAAGATTTCTGGGGGCTGGGAAAGAAGCATAGTCTCCTGCTGTCAACACTGGACTTTGGAACCCATGTATCCACATGCTGCTATCCCATATGGTGAACTAGGGGGGCACAGGTTGGAGAGAGCACTGCCCAGGAGTGGGTTCTCAACGGACTCTATCCTATCCGGCCCGTTGCTTTCCTTTTCCCAACTCTCAGGGCCTTGGAAACGTTCAGGTCAGGATGGCTCTTGTCTGAGAAAAAGAAATCTCTGCTTGGCAGGACTCAAAGCTTGTGACCCCTGGCCCCATGATGGCTGGTTTTTGCTCAGAGACCACCTATAGTCCACCTATGGCAGCTGAAGAGTCCCTGTGGTCCACAAAAGTAAACCAACTGAGGCAAATGACTGGGGGAAATAAGCCAAGAAAAACACTGAATAAGCTAAGAAAGGTTTACTAAAAATAATGAGTTACACTGGTATGTCTTCTTCTTTCTGATCTCCGTAAGCCACCCTAGGAGGTTTCTTTGCAGGCTACCTTGAATGAATGAATGAATGAATGAATGAATGAATGAGTCCAATTTGCATACTCTATACAGGTTGCTGAATTTGGATTCTGTGGCGCCAGGCTCTGGCCCAACCAACCTTTTTGGAGGAGAAAAGTTGTGATTCCATGGTTAATGCTGCTCCTGCAGTATGCATGGAGCAATCAGTCCTGTGGAACTCCTTCAAAGATGTTCTGACAGGTTCCCAAATCTCCTCTGTTGGCCTACAGCTCTCTAGAGTATAGATGGCAGCAGACCAGTCCCAACCTAGCCACGAGGAGACCTATTTATCCAGGGTCTCCTCAGGGGCAATGGTCTACTCAGGACAGGGGAAAGGATCCAGCTAGAGCAGCTGAATCAAATATATAAACACCTCATCTCCTCCCAGATCTTGCCAGGTTAATAGCTCCCACTGAGCCAGTATGGTTATGTATATCAGTTGCTTCAGAAAACAATCAAGAAGGTGCACTTGTGTTCTCGTGGGTTTTGCACAGACATAAGAATATATGGAAGGCCCTGCTGGATTGAACCAAAGGGCCATCTAGCCCGGCATTCCATACACATGGTAGCAAAACAACTGCCCGCAGGGTGCCTCAAGCAGGATGGGTGCAAGCCCTGCTCCTGCCCCACTGGTGTCTGCAGGCATGCCACCTCCGATGAAGGCTCTGGTTGGCCACTGGGTGAACAAAGTCCTGTGTGAGATGGAACCTTGTCAGCTGCACCACAATCCTAGCAAGACACTGAGGCGCAGCTTTTTCTACAATTATGCCTAGGTCTGAAAATGGAATGGCACAACAGCTCCAGCTGCAAGCTAACTAGTATTTTACTTTGCTGGATTCTAAGGAGGGGCCAGCAGTAGGAAATATGTATTTCTCCCCCCCCCCCCCGCCACACACTATGAGTCACTTGTTCTCCAGTTCAAAATTGTCCTCATCTTGTTGTACATTAAATAATAACAATTTCCGCCCCCACAAACAGGAGGGGACTGGGGGAAATAAGGAGAGATTTGCAATTTCATGTTACTTGTGGGGGAAGATATGCATGGCTCCTTGAGGAAATAATTGGCACATTACAAGTACAGGCGGGAATGGGGTCTTTGGGGGAAGGAGGGAGGGGAAGTTCATGTTGATCACTGATTAAAGGTCTGCATTGAAGACAGACGTGGGAGCCACAAGTGGCTATCTAGCTGGAAGCAGAAGAAATAATCCGGTTGCTGCTGCAGAAAAAGGGGGGGAAAGGCTTTCATCTCCTAAAACCTGGCAAATAACTGTACATGATCTCAGGAAATGAATTCCTGGAGATTTGTCCCTGACAGACTGTATGAAAAGGAAGACAAAGTCACAGATAAACATGGGATACTGTTTTAGAGGGCAGAGTTGTGAAAAGTCAGAAATGACCTGACAGGGCATAACAACAAGAACTTATCCTCTTTGTGATTAAAGGTTATACGATAATCCTTTGTGCATCTGATGAATTGGATTCTAGCCCAGCCCCGAATATGTTTGCTAGCTTTTAAAGTGCTGCAAGACCTGTTCTGTTTCTGTAAGAGATGCATATGGCTGGGAGCCTGCATGCTTGCATGACTAGATGCAACACTCAATATGTGGACGAGTCAATGCTTGCAAGTGTGCCACACTGGCAAGAAAGCAACAGGTGGAAAGCTGAACACGATGCTTCAGAGGCAAAACAGCACCTGCTCAGCCTGAGACCAAATGCATGCAAATCTAAACTCCACGTTCATGCATCTGTGAAAGGCACCTTGATACAAGGCACGGCACCACCAAGCAGCTCAAAGCATTGATGGAAACCATGTCATGATCTCAGTAACAAATATCCTGTCACTCGTCCACCTAGTTGACCCACCAATGAAATAACTGTGCACCCAACTGAAGTCTGGTGGTTGGTTGTTTTTTCTTCCCAGGGCCAGAGGTAACCAATGAATGTTGCTCCTGACCCGGAAAATCCTCCGGGCAGACTGAATCTGAATTGAGAATGAGAAACCTGTTGGTATCATGAGAGACGGTCCCATGCAGGCAAAGTGATCTCAAAGCTAAGCCCATAAAACCTGAAGTGAAAATGTATGCTGTTTAGAGGCAGTGCTGCACAAAACACAACAGTGATATTTCCAGAAGGATCAAAACTTAAATAGAATGGGAGAAGCCATCCATCTCAAATGACCTAGTGTGCATGATCACCGCACCCTCCCATGGTTGGTTTAAGCCACAGCATATAATGCCAAGTGCTGGCTCATGCCAGGCATTTTTTAATTATTCAAGTTGCAACCATGGTTGGTCATGTCATCCAAATCCGGGAAAAGTGCTGTGTTGACACAGTTAATAAACCACCCAGAATGCATGCATTCTTTAGGGTTGGAATGATTTGCTAACAATCCCAATAATCCATTCTCACTGGGCTTCGATAACATAACAAAGTCACAGTTGCAATCTTGAAAATTCAAAATGTACATCTAGCTATGCCACAGCCCATGGCATGCCAGGCTGCTGTCGGAAGGGACAGAACTGTAGAGCTGTCAGCAAGGCTGGCCAGCAACTTGACTCATTTGCATAATTTATCACAAAGATGCCGGGGGAGGGGGCCTGCAGCCTTTTGCATGCAGAGCAGCAGCCCTTCCCCATAAGGCTGAACCCCCCACCCCCAGTAATGAAAGGGCTTTTCAGTCTATAACAGCTTTCCTCAACCTGGTACCCTCCATATATGTTGGACCCGGTGGTGCCAGAGAATTCTGCACTGGGTTCAAATGAGTGTACTCTCACTTAGAGATTTTGCAGTAGATTTTGTGCAGACTTTTGGAGCGGTTTTTAAAAACTTTCTCTAGTTTTATGCAAATTCACATGTAGAAAAATATGGGAAATGAAAAAAATGGACCAAAAATGCACATTTCTCTCACAGAGTGAAAATTCAATTTTGGGGAGGATTTGCACATTGTTGGGAATATATTTGCACAAAATCCGATTCCATAAATGAGTGGAAGATAGAACAAAAATGTCAGAAGGCACACAAAATGCAGATGGAACCTATTTTACAATGTTTGTACATCCCTAGTTGGACCACAGGCCCTATGGTTGAAGGATGCCAGAAGGCACCTAGTTAGGGAAGGCTGACCTATAAGGTTGTTCCAGCTATAAGGTGAGAGCCACAGGGAGCAGGGAATAGGGAAATTACACATGACACACATTCTCCAGTTCTAACACATTAAATTTGCTATGACTCATCTGAGATTTCTTCCCAGAATTGAACATGACAAACCACTGAGGTAAATGCATTAGCACAAGGCTATTTTTAGCAATCCTCCTGTGTAGGACTGCAAGGGTACAGTTCACAAAGGCATGCATGGGGCTACGTGGCTGCTTCTTAATGAGCCTTCAGCCATAGGGAGATTTAGCAGCAAAGGTGCCCAACTTTGCAAAAACAGAAGCTCTGCCTTCATTCGCACTAATCATCCCAGTGCTGGGACCTTGGATAATAGAGTATGTGCTAAATGGTTTTTTACATTCTCTCCCACCACACACACACACACACAGAAAAAACAGACCTGTTCTTAAGCATCCCTGTCCCAGACATTTCCCATAATATACATGGTGGGTGAACTTGCTTCCTAAACTGCAGCTAATCCTACTCCATCCTTCCAAGCCCTGCCTTTTAAAACCAGTTCTGGGTTTTGTGTCCAGTTTTGGCTGCTCCTTGCTAAGAAGACAGCACAAATGAGAGCGCTGAACTGATTGCCTATTTCTTTAAAGCTGACAACTGTCCCCTGAAGTACCACAAGATGCTAACAAGACCATCAGCTGAACTGGAGCCTGGTCCCAGTATGCTTTTACCCTTCCATGCTGACATTCAGTGGTGCTTGGAAAGCTGATTGCTCACTGGTAGGAAGTTGTGCGGACAAGACCCACAGAGTGATGAAATCTGAGGTCCCAAGTATCCAACAATACCAGTGCATTAAGAGATTAGCGACTTGCTAGTGATTACAGAAGCCTACCTGGCATCTTTCCAAGCACTAAATACACACACACACACCCTGCTTTATCTGAGGTAATTTGATCTTCTAGCTGCATCCTATACTGCAAGCTTTGTTTAAAAAAAGAAAAAAAAAAGGGGGGGGGATGTTCCTATTGCAAAGAAGCCCTGAGACACAGAAACCCTTAGCAGTTGCCTCTCCCAGAAAACAAGCTACTTGACCTGTTCAGGGAGGGCTCTGTGATTTGTCAGAGTTGCCTTCATGCCTCCTTCCGGAGAAAAGAAGGCAAAGACGAAGTCAGCATAAGATTTATAAATGCACCTCATCACTCCGCACTCCTTGACATCTTTGTAGTCTTTCAACACGTGCAGAGATAGAATGCGGGTCTCATGAGAATAAAGGGATACGTTCTGAGGCTTCCTTTGAACCTTCCATTCCTGTCATCAGAGATACTGTTGATGTACATTTCTCAGGCTCTTCTTTTTAGATCTGTGCACTTTTCTTTTTTTATAAAAAACAACCCTTTTTCCATAATTACTGTAACCAAAAAATTCTTCATTTTTAGACTGGCCTTATATAAAGGTCATCTGTGGAATTCACCATCATTTCATCTGTTTTTAAAATCTAGCACATTACACAGTTTTAAAAGGGACACAATTAAAGCTTATACAGCCAAGGACCCAGCAATAGTGTTCAAACATTCAGCTCTATAGCTGCACTCCAGAAGTTGCCCCCATGCTCAGAGCAGGTTGAAAAGTACACACCTTTTATGTGTAAAAGGTTAGGATAGGAATGTAAGATACTAGCTTAAGTGGAGTCCAAGTATTTGACCATCTCACCTGGGACAACACACAGCCTCAAGCAGAGGCTCTTCCCATCGTTCTGAGAAAGTTCTTAAGGTGTGCAATTCATAAAGGGTGCGATGCTGCACATTGTGAGACCTGATTGCCAATGCTGGGCTGCAGACAAAGACACTGGGGAAGTGGTGGGGGAGGAAGGGCCAAACTGCTTCACTTGATGTAGTTTCCACTGTGTTCCTGCAGGAGTGGGGAACATGTGGTCCTCCAGATGTTGTCAGAGAACATCTTCCACCATGCCTCACTGCTGAACAGGAAAGTTGTGTTTTGTAATCAACCAACATCTTGGGGCACATGTCCACCACCCCAGTGTAACTGAATCAGGTGTTTTGAAGCCCTTTGCTGGTCTTTAGCAGTGCAGGATATCCATTCATAAATTGGGGTTACTTAGGATGCAGACTTTCCATATTAAAGCATATGTATTTGCCAGTTCTGCGAATGTGAAAAATTCTGGGCTTGTTGTGTTGACTGGCCTTTATTCTTTTCTATTAAAAAGAAGAGTTCTGGTCAGGAAAGGCAGAGTTCTATGCAAAAACAAAAATCCTGTAAAATTCCAATTAGGTCTTCTGTTCAGCAGTTGCCTAAGCTGAACTGTAACTACAACCCAATTAAGTTTTATTGTGAAAATCATGTGTTAATAAGATGATTATGCATAGGTTGATTGGTTTGCTTTTTTAAAAAAATTGCTTGTGCACTTTTCACCTATTCATTATTGATCCTGCTTTTGACCTCGTATATAAAGGGGCAAACAGATAAAGTCCTCTCTGATGCTCACACAAAGCAGGAAGGAGTCAGGTCAAGGGCGTATTGAACAGGGAACCAGTTACAAAACCCAGTCTGTGCCTTGTCACCTAGCAACAAGTCATGATGCCCCAAAGAACTGAACTAGTTATTTTTAGTTTGTTTAAACCAGTAATACTTTGCTTCCTCCAAATAATATCCATGTCTTAAAGCAATTATCTGGATGCATTACACAAAACAGAATTTAAAAATTGCTCTTGGTGTCTACATTCTAACATCGATTGAACGCCTTCTGTAGATTTAAGGCTGCAATCCTACACTGGACAAAGTGCCAGTGAATTCAGTGGGGCTTTCTGAATAAATACACAAGGAACTGCACAAACAGGACTCTGCTCTATTATTAACATCTCTGCTCTCATCCTCATTCACTGTCCAATTGTTTACCACACCAAGTATTACTGAAGGTCTTTTCCATCTGTGATATTCATTTGGTCTGCAATTACTTGATCTCCACTAATTTAAGAGGAAATGGTGAGTGGTTCTCTGGGGCTGGACAAGAAGTTTAACTCCATCTAGTCACGGCCTGAGCAGATCCTGTTCAAAAGGTTTCAGCTAGCAGGGTTGAGAAAACTGTCCCTTCCTTTAACCTTGGAGAAACTCAGCTTCAGAGAGTCAACATGGCATTCGACAGCCTGACAGTCTAGCTCAGTAAAGGTTACTTATTATATTTACTTTTGGTATCAGAGATTATAGAAAAGTATAATTTAGGGTCCTGGAAATTGTCCCTGAATCCTCTGCAAGGTGGGAAAGCAGTGTGTGTATGGGGGGCAATGAGATTCCAGGAAAACAGCCTGATGAGGAGAAGCTGAAGGAACTGGGTGTGTTAGCCTGGAGCAGCCAGGCTACTGCTCCTGTCATACCTGTGGAGAAGAGGGTATTTCGGCAGGTCTTCTCTTGTGACTGGCCCAGCAAAGGAAAACATGACCAGACTCTTCGAATGCCTAAGGGACGATCACATGGCAGAAGGCAATGACTTTTCTGCCATCCCAGAACTACTTCTAACAGGTTTCAGTTACATGAGGGGAGATGTCCACTGAACAGGAGAATAACCTTTCAATGGTGAGAGCAGTTCAACAGAGGAACCAATTACCTAGCAAAGTTTGTCGGCTGTCCTACATTTCCCACTCTTAACTTCTGTGTTATAGCAGCATTGTCATTTTATGAATGTTAAGGTATTTTTATACATAGATATGGTTTATACAGTTTATTATAGAAGCATCTCTGTAACGAGGCATTACTTAGGCCCTGTCTTCTGTGTCTAGTTCTGAGTGCCACACTGTGAGAAAGATGCTGACAAATTTGAAAGGGGGGTTCAGAGGAGGGCGACAAAGTTGATCCAGGGACTGGAAACAAAGCCCTGTGAGGAGAAAGAACTGGGCATTCTTGGCCTGGAGAAGAGAAGTCTGAGGGCAGCACTTTCCAAGTACAGCATCTGTGGGGAGAGGTTCCAAAGCCCCCAGCAGATCCCTGAAACTGTGGATAGTAGTGAACACTATATAACTGTACATATACATTCCTTTTTTCACAATGTCACAGAGAGATTCTTACCATACATCCTATCAACCTCAGCATACATTTTTTTTCTTTCCCTATTAAACTGAGAATTTTCACTTAAACGAAGCACTTTAAGACTTCTCTTTGGCTCTGTATGACTTCTCTTTTGGACTGAGGTCAACTGCAGTTAAGTGAAAGCGTGATAACTGAACCAGTGGATACAGAGGGCCCTGCTCTACTTGAAAAGAAGGGCCAGGAGCTCTTCTCAATCCTTCCAGAGTGCAGGACATGGAATAATGGGGTCAAGCTATAGGAAGCCAGATTCTGGCTGGAAAAATGGGAGGAAATGTTCAGGAAATCATCAGGAAAAATGTTGTGCTAGAGGCATACGGCAATGAAATTAATGTCCTAGGGAGGTTGTGGGAGGCCCCACCCTGGAGGCATTCAAGATGCAGCTGAACAGAGAGCCAGTGTGGTGTAGTGGTTAAGAGCATGGGACTGGGACTCAGACGATCTGGGTTCGAGTCCCCACTCAGCCATGGAGCCAACTGGGTGACTTTGGGCCCATCACAGACTCTCAGCCCAACCTACCTCACAGGGTTGTTGTTGTGGGGATAAGATGGAGGAGGAGATGTAAGCTGCCTTGAGCCCTTTGTAGGAAAAAGGCAGGATATAAATTGAATAATAATAATAATAATAATAATAATAATATTAATAATAATAACAGCCATCTGAGAAGGATGGTTTAACTTGGAGCCCTGCACTGAGCAGGGGCTGGACCCATTGGCCCTGCAGGCTCCTTCCAACTCTACAACTATGATTCTGTGAAGACTGATAGATATATTCATTCTAGATTTACCTAATGAAGAAAATGATTTGGATTTTAATGAATATTTTCCTTCATTTACACCATTTTTGCTATTCATTGCTGTCCTTTCCTATGTCTTGCGTGTCTGAAAAGTTCTACTCTGGTTGGACTTGGTGGGTTACAAGCCTCCTCCAACTCTGTGATCCTATTTTTGAAATGCATTTATTTTCATCTAATTGTCTCTAGGGCAGTTTACAGAAAGAGTATTCTAAAGCTGGCATGCAAAAAAAAAAAAAATACAGACAGGACTGATAAAGTAAACATTCAAACTAATAATAAAAAACAGGAAACTTCATAGCAATTATGTCTGGGGTTCCTCTGCTGGTAAACTGGATGACAAATATTCTGCAACTGTGAAACCTGAAGCAAAGCCTCCTGAGAGGATTTTAAAGGACAGAAAGTTTGTGTCATGAAAGGTGTTTCCTACGGGATGCAGATCCAAGCTGGTTTAATATTGTAAAAGTGGAAATGTACTGCAATCAACAACCTTGCAAGTCATACATTAAATTTTGAAGTTCTCTTAGAGGATCCATGAATTTGAGGAGATTCAATAAAGACAAAAAAAATTACAGGAAATAATAATATTTAAAAAGTTAAAATTACATGCAAAAGGAGTTACAAAGCATGCAGTGACTTGCAGAAGTATTCTCTGCCTTTGACTTTTTCACATTTTGTTACGTTATAACCTGTAATTGAAATGGATTAAATTTATATTGTTACTACTTCTTCTCGTTCATCCCAGAGTGCAGAACATGGAATAATGGGAAGCAGATTGTGGCTAAATAGCAGGAAAAATTTCCAGACTGTTAGAGCAGTATGACAATGGAACCCGTGACCTAGGCAGCTCGTGGGCTCTCCCACACTGGAGGCATTCAAGATGCAGCTGGGCAGCCATCTGAGAGGGATGGTTTAACTTGAAGCCCTGCACTGAGCAGGGGGTTGAACCCATGGCCTTCTGGCCCTTCCAACTCTACTATTCCATGCAATTCTATTCTTGATGTGAAGTAGATACTCCAAACTGTGGAAGTGTTGTACACTTTTATTATGGCATAAAAGTTAAGCAAATAAAAGTAAACTGGTACTTGCTGATCTGCATAACATTTACTTACCTAAATAAACTGGTGCAACCCCATGTCCCCACAAGTTAATGCAACTAGTTGAAAGGAGCCCAGCTCTGTGCAATCTGAGTGCAACATGACCTCAGATTAAGGTCCCAGAGTTTGCTGGACAGCATGTATAAACAAGCATCACCACTGAAGACCAAGGAGCTATCAAAATAACTCAAGGGTAAATTAGTACAGAAGCACCATGTTGAAGCTAAGCGGGTCTGGGGCTGGCCTGAGCATGGGGGGAAGACCACCAAGGAACCTTCCCAAGAGAAGGCCATCCACCAAAACTCAGTGACCAGGTCAGATGGGCATCGGTCAGAGAAGCAAGCAAGAGGCTGATGGTAATGTTGATGGAGCTAGAGCTTGGTGTTCCAACTGTGTTCTCCAGAACCCCAGGATTCTCTGAGAATCATCCAAGGGTTTACTCCTATGACTATAGTGAAATTGTAAGATTTACATTCTTTAATTTTGTTTAAGAGAGAGAAAGGTAAGGTCTTCATTCAATTTAATTCAGAGCCTTCACACACACACATTTTAAAAGCAGATTAATTTGCTTTACTGCCAAGGTGGTTTCATTCGAGTGGATTCAGATTGCAAAGAACAGCAATTGCACAGACGTAATACAGTAATAAGAATGATGAAGAGGCAGAAATGCACTTCTTACTGTCACCAATAACTCTAAATTTTTATTTTCTTTGGGGCAAAAAAACAAGCTCATCCAAAATGAAGCATAATTTTTCATACTATTTGTTAGTGAGGTTATACTAAAAATATAGTGTACATTCAGTAAATTTAGTATTGTGTATTTACTATGTATAAATGGCTTCTTTAATGCATTTATAAATCGTTTCTCTTAACACTGTATGGAATGTATAATTGCAACATCAATTGTAACATTTCATTCATGAAACCCATTTGAAAGGGTTCCACACTGGTGTTTCACATAGAGAAGGGCTCCTTGTGCCCCTCAACTTTGAAAACCACTGCACTAGAGCGACCAGAGATGGAAGAAGCTGTCCATGGAACAACTATTCCCTGGACACATCATGAAACTGGACATTACAGAAGAGAGGTGAGAAAAAAAGCCAGTGCTGAAATCAAAGCCCATTTGGAACATGCAAAAAGAGAAGAAGGAAACAGAGCAAATGTGAGAAGGGTGCTCTGATCTGGTGGGACCAAAACTTTTGCAGCTCTTTGAGGCTGTTTCAAAATGTTATGAGTGGTGCAAAGCCAGCAAGGTGCATTGCCCTGAAAGGACTGTCCCCAAAATGAAACATGGTGATTGCAGCATCATAATGTAGGGATGTTTGTCCTCAACCAGGACTAGGAGACTGTATGTATGTATTTATGTATGTATGTATGTATGTATGTATGTATGTATGTATGTATTTATTTAGAGAACTTCTATGCCGCCCCATTCGCTGAAGCCTCGGGGCAGCTCACAATCATAAATAAATAAACACAATATAGAACAGTATAATTTAAGTCGCCCTGGCCAAAGAATAAAATAAATAAATAGTATTAACAATTAAAATAACGTTTGAATAAAAAGGTCTTTGCCTGGCACCGAAAAACAAATAACGACGGCGCCAGGCAGACCTCTCTGGGGAGCGCATTCCATAAATTGGGTGCCACCACAGAGAAAGCCCTCCTCCGAGTACCTACCCTCCTAATATCCTTAACGGAGGATTCCCGGAGAAGGGCCTCTCCTGCAGATCTCAAGGGGTGGGTGGGCATATATGGACGTAAGCACTCCTTCAGGTTACCAGGACCCAAGCCATTAAGGGCTTTATAGGTCATAACCAACACCTGAATTGGGCCCGGACTTCAATGGGAAGCCAGTGAAGCTGACGGAGAACTGGAGACATGTGAACATAACGTCCAGTCCCTGTCAGCAGCCTGGCAGCTCTATTTTGAACCAATTGAAGTATCCGGACCGTCTTCAAGGGCAGCCCCACGTAGAGCGCGTTACAGAAGTCAAGGCGGGAAGTCACCAACACGTGTGTCACTGTCGCCAGGCAGTCATTCTCCAAGTAGGGGCGCAGCTGGTGGATCACCTGAAGCTGAAAGAAAGCGTTCCTCACCACCGCTGTCACCTGAGCTTCCAGTGAAAGCTCTGGGTCGAGGAGCACTCTCAAGCTGTGGACCTTGTCCCTAAGAGGGAGTGCAACCCCATTCAGGACTAAGTTCAATTCCCCTTCCCCGAAGCCCGATCCACCAACCAACAGGACCTCCGTCTTGTCTGGAATGAGTTTCAGTTTATTGGCCCTCATCCAGCCCATTAACTCGGCTGTAACATTACCTGTTAAGGATTGAAAACAAGTCGAATGGGGCTAAATACAAGGCAATTCTAGAGGAAAACCTGGAAGGGACCTCGGATTGGCCCAGGTGTTCATCTTCCAGCTGGATAATGACCCTAAACACGCTGGTTTTAGAACAAGAACCAGAACATCTTAGAATAATGCAGTCAAAGCATAGGTCTCAGTCTGATTCAAAATCTGTGGCAAGATTTGAAAGTTCACCAACAGTCCCCAGCCAACCTAACAGAGCTGAAACTGTTTTGCCAGGAGGAATGGGGAAACAGCGTAGGATCCAGATGTGCAAAGCTGACAATTACCCAAGATGACATGCGGCTGCCAAAGATGCTTCGGTAAAGAACCATTGTGTGGAGGAAGGGCTATTCATGGAATGAACCGGTGCCAATTTGTTTTTGTTTACTTAACTTTTGAGCCACAATAAAATATTCTGCACCTTCACAGTGTTGAGTATCTCGTGCACATCAAGAACAATGCCAATGAAACCCAGTTCGATTCTAGATTGCAACACAACAAAATGTGGAAAACTTAAGGGAAGAGGGTAAATGCAAGCACTTTTAACTTAAAACCTTCCCTTCTAACTGCTTCTCCAGAATAGCTTTTAAAGCATTTCCAGTCTCTCTCAATATTACTCATGTTCCACATGGCTTTATGTATCCACATACTAGTTTCTATATGTTTACTAAGTACATCTAGATCCCACACATGTATATGCCATTTTCTATCAGGGACTAACTGCATGTTAAACATGTAGCTTGCAGCAAACGTCAAGCTTTATTTTTAATGAAATTCAAGTCCAGGGAGGCCACATTCAGCTCAGGCTCACAGTATTCTCTGGTGGAAAAAAGGAAGAAAAAAATGGAGGAGAGAACAATCCTCCCAAAGTGAGAACTGAAACACTAAACAGCTTTCTTCCTTTCTATCACTGCTGGCAGAATCACACCCAGAAGGAAAAACTTTAAATTTTCCTCCCCATATGCTGTGGTCTTGATCTGCAGGCAGGCAGGGGAAAATCCACCCTTCCTTTAATTACAAGAGACAACACACTGAATGCCACATGTTGTTTCAGTCCTCAACCTTGACATTCGAGGGAGTTTCCCATGTCTGGCAGAGTACAACCTGATAACCACCATCTGATGAAAGGTGAATCATAGGTGAATCATTATGACACAGTTGCAAGAGGCCTAGAAGGCCATCAGGTCTAACCCCCTGCTCCACGCACACTGAAATCTTCCATCCAGATTCTAACCAGGTCTGACCCTGCTTAGCTTCCTGGATTAGACAGGATCAGGCACAGGTAAGGTTCCTTTTTCATTTGGGACTCTACCTCTGAAAAACTTAATAGGAACATCTTGGAAGCTATCATTAACCTTTCTTCTAGTATAGACCCCCTGACTCCCAACATCCCCGGCCATGCTGAGGATACTGGTATCTGTAGTCCAACACATCTGGAGGACATCAGGTTGGGAAAAAAATTAACAATGGTGGGCAAATATTGCCAATATTAACAGTTGAGGAGACCATCTTTTATTCTCCCAGGTTTCCAGCAAACACTCGAACCATTACTGAGTACTTCTGACCATTTCGGGGCAATTTGTACTGCTGGCATTGCACATTGTTCTTTTCAGAGAGGTGACACTCCAAGCAAGGAAGCTGGACTTCTATCAGCCAGATCATAATTGCACTAGAAAATAATGTCTCTGCTAACTTTAATTATGTTCACACCCACTTAACCCACCAGACTGAGGGCAAAGGTACCATTACACTTACAATGCCACTTACCTGAGAGAGAAGTTTGTTATCGTCCTCTAGCAGTTTGACTTTTGTTTCAAGTTGTCTGATGTAGTTGGAAGAAGAATCTTTAAAAGAGAAGGGTGGGGGGGAGAAAGAGATTAACCTTCCCAGGAGATGGTGCTTTAAAGTCAAGCAAGATTGCCCCACAATTAGACTAATGCTTCTCCCAGCTGAAAAGAAAGGTCAGGAGAAGAGCTCCAGAACAATGCCTGAAGGGGCAAAGAAGCCACTTCACAGTTTGAATCTATTAAAACAACAAAAGGTCCCAAAAGAAAAAGAGCACAAGAAAACCCAGAACCTGAAAAGGCCTCCCCGCAGCCCCGGAGGCTTCTGCCAGCATTAATAGTATTTTCAGAAACAAGGCAGAGAGGGAGAGAGAGAGAGAGAGAGAGAGATTTGGGTCCTCAATGGACCCATTTTTTAGCATTTCATCCTGAAAAGTGTAAGAAGACATTTGGCTCCCCTTCTGCAGACACATCTCCCTCTAAACCAGCATGTCATTCAGAATATTTATTTATTGCATTCTGTACTGCCCAATAGCCAAAGCTCTGTGTATATTCAGAACCCTGTAAGGGCACACACTGAAAAATAAAAGATGAGGAATGAACAAAGATGATTAACAATTACATTCTGTATCAATAGTACTTGAGAGGTCTAATAATAACAGCCCTCCCCACTACTGACACCACATGAAAGAGGTTTTTAGAAGCTTTTCATTTCACTTTCCTTTAAAAACAGCTTATCACATGTCTGAAGCAGGAATCCTGGATTATCACTACAATCAGCTTGAATGCAAGCCAACTTCAAACTATGCATTATGAAATTGGCCAGACACAGCAAATCATAATCATCAATAACCCACAATTCCTAATCAAGGTGATGCAAGAAGAGTTTAAGGGAAACCAAAAATGAAAACTCCCAGAATTCTTCTCCTGTCTTCACATGAAAAGGAGAGGAAAAAGGTGAGTCTGGAAGGAGAAGGCTGGGATGAACATGTCTGGACCAGGCCTCGGAGCTGGCATCACATCCATGGCACTAGTCTTGGGCTGTGAACTGAATCCAAGTCATGCACTCAATTCTGAAGTTCTCTTGGAGGATTCAGGCATTTTAGGAGATCCATTCTTCTAACATAGTTTATATTTTGCTTTATATATTTATATTGACCTTCAGAAAATATTCTTTAACTTTCCCGTGCTTAAATTCATACATTTTTGAGGGACTTTTACTGTGTTTTGTTATGGGCTGTCGCGTCATCTCCAACTTATTTGACCCTATGCATGAAAGCCCCCCAAATGCCCTGTACATGACAGCTGCAGTCAGCTCTTCCAAGCTGGAGGCCATGGCTTTTTTATGGATTCAATCCATCTCATATTCACTCTTCCTTTTAATTTTCTGCTTTAGACTTCCCCTAGCAGGACTGGCTTCTCCACTGAGTCTTGCCTTCTCATGATGTGTCTGAAGCATGACAGCCTCAGTTTTGTCTTTTATGATAATTGCCATGCATCCCATTTGGGGGACTTACATTGGAATAGATGTGGAAAAGATTGCACTGTTAATCCAACTACCTTAAAAAGGTAAGGGGAAAAGTATATACTCATGGGGAGAGAAAAACCCCTATTTAATTTCTGGAATCAGTGCCTTATGATAATTTTTTTAAAAAAGCATTTTCTATCCACATTTTCAGATGTACCAAAACATTCCTAGTTTCCAGTGAAGTGAAGAGCAGCTCAGCAACTCTGATAAACCCAGTAATGAAAAGTATAAAAGCCACACTCCATCAAATGAGAGCCTTGAGACTTAATCTCCATTTAAATGAAATTACATTTAGAGTCTTTACATTCTGGCCTCTGTAAGGCAACCCCAAGCAATTATCATAAAATTCAATTTCATGTAGGCAGAGTATGTCTGTGGAGGGAACAGGAGAACAAAGGTGAGTGAACCAGGTTGTTGGCTGCACGGGACCATTCAAATGGAAGCAAAATCCACCCAAGGCTGCCCTCAAGATTAATCTCCAACATGACAGATTAACTCTACAGACAGTTAACACCTCACTTTTGACTTTAAAATCCAAGGATCCCCACTAAATACTAGGACTGATACAAAAGTGAAGCTCTTGTTTGGTGAATTGTATTATAGAATTAGAAAATCACAGAGTTGGAAGAGGGCTAGAAGGTCACTGGGTCTAATCCACAGCTCAATGCAGAACTCAAGTCTCCCAAACTAGGTTCTAACCAGATCTGACTCTGCTTAGCTTCCAGAAGCACCCAGCTATATACTGTACAGAGTGACATGCACCCAAAATCTCTCTACAGGCATCTAAACCTGAAGATAAGTCACATCTGAGGAGAGAAGGGAAGCCGGCCCCTCTTGCCTTTTCTTCAACCTCTGCATGTGGGGGCCAGCTTCACGAAGAGAACCTCCACTATCCTTGGAGGTCTCAGCACAATTGAGGACACTGATACTTTGGCAGTCAAATGCACAGCTGAAAAGCAAAATAACAGTCACTTTAATCCCCACCTGGATAAGTTGGCCTCATTTTTGCTTGTGAGACAGGAATTAAATTCAATAAATCAGCTTCATTAGCAGCCTTATGGATATATGCAGATCTTAACACAGAATTATTTTACCTAGTAAAACGCATGATTCAACTTCAGTTTAATCCAACTTTCTTTTACTGATTTATTGTTGCCTATTACATTTTTAATCCATCCAATAAGCAATGTTCTCTGTGCCCATTAAGAGCATTTCCCTCCAAGATGACAAGCCGCCGCCGCCTCATTATTATTATGAGTAGTAGTAGTAGTAAGCCAAAGAGACAAATTGCAGTAGACATGTTTCACTTACATGTTCTGAAAGTCTCAACTACTGCTGTGGAACAAATAGCATTAACTTCCATGATACGGTCCAGCAATTATGAATCCATTTCTAAAAAAAACCAAATGAAACTGTTCTCTTCATCAATGCTAGATACTGGGTTTGCAGTACTCCTGGGCAAGATGCCCCCAGTAATTCTTCCTGAATAGCTCCCATTTTCCTTTTGCTAGTGTCTATTCGATTTTCTGTAGGCCCATCATGCACCAGCACATGGAGAAAGGAAGAGCTAGATTTTTCTTTGCTGTGCTCACTTTTGGCATGTGCAGAGTGAGCAAATGAACATCAAGAAGAAAGTGTGATGCCAAGGGGCCCGAGAAGTTGGCAAGTCTGCATGTGGTTCTCAACAAGCACTCAATTATATAAACTTCTGGTACTGGCCTCGCTCATCTTCCATATTGTACCAAAAATGGTAAATATGTTCAGACGTAATGTGTTTATATATTAAAGATGCAATGGTATGATCAACCAGACATTATGAGCCTGTATGAATGTAATTTGAACCCATAGGCAGTTGATTGCTGAATTGACTCAGGAACAGTGCCTGATGCAGTTGCGACTTCCTCCTCAGAAATTTCATAGGCTACTCTGTGATTGCAAATAAGCTTCACTATAAGCTGACCCTGGAGGTAGGATGAAAGGCTACACATCCCTTGCATATAATTTCTCCAACCAAGAGAACATATCCAGCACAGATTTTTTACTCAAGCTATAAATTTTGTTGCAAATCAACTCTCAAGTTATGCTGAAAACATTTATGGCAAATGCCACTTCATTTAATTGATCAGTGAGTTTTTTCAACAGCCATGCTTTAAATTTGTATAATGTGAGAGGAAAGCATGGAAGAACAGAATACAAATGTGTATGTGAAGAATAATTGGGAGAGAGATGCAGTTTCTTTCCTAGAAATTTGCAGAAACGTACTAAATTGCTTCTCATATTGACACACCTAAATATTATGTACAAATAAAAGCATAGGAAAGTGCCTACAGAAACATTTAGAGTTAACAAAGGGTGCAGTTAAAAGGACAACACAGAAATAGCATCACAAAATATCCTCAGAATAGTTCCATCTCTTCATGTAGCCTTCCTGCACAATATACCAGGGATGTAGAAATTCTTTAGTTCTGAGGGCCAAACTAATTTTGAGAAATCTCTCAGTGGCAGCCTTCCAAGAGTTAGTAGGGTGAAGGATTTAGGAGAATAGCCAAAATCAGAAAAGTTCTCAGCATGTCCGTAACTAAGCCTTAGGAAAGGCATCTCAACCTTTTGGAAAGGAGATAATGAGCAAAAACCAGGAAACAGCCAAACAATCCCTCATCAGGGCAAAGAAGGTAGGGCTAGGGAAAGAGGTGTGGTTACCTGGAGCAACAGATCTGGCTCACAGGCCTGATGCTCCAATAGCTCTGTATGCTCTGCTTTGACTACAGAAGATTTTGAGTAACAAGCAGGGCCATTCAGAAAGCAAAGTCACAACACAGGCCAGTGGTCAGGCACCAAGGACCACTAAGGGAGCAGACAAGCAGCAGTAGTCAAAGTACAAGCAGAAGTCACAAACGCAGTTGAGCAATGAGGAAGATGCACTATCCGGAAATAAGAACCGGAAAGTGGAGTTCCAAGGTCAGGAGCACTGAGCATCAATCATCAAGGTTTAAGAAGCAAAGCAGCAGACACTGAAGCAGAAGGGATGGTGCTGTTTTCAGCACCAAAGGAGCCAGCTCAGCCTCACCCGAGGCTCAGCTGTAGCCTGTCAGAGTCCCCTGACAGAACCCTCCTTCTGAGGAGTCACCTTCTCTTGGTGAAGTACTTCTGTAGCATATGAGCACTCCTCCTCACAGGAGTTCTCTTGGCCTGCTGCTTGAGGTGACGGCTTCTTGGAGTTTAGGAGCTGCTCTGTTCCTGCCTCTGAGACAAAGTCCCCTCCTCCAATCAGGACCGGGTCTGTAGCACTCTCTCTCAAGGGCCAAGGCTCCTCCTGGCTCTTTACTGTGGGTGCTTAATGGTTTTTGCCCCTGGTTCTTCCTCACAGTCCTCCAACAAAGTTATGGCACTGCATTCAAAGTGCTGTCCACCAATAATATGCTTTAAAAGAGAGCCTGGCTGCCCAGACTGCCTTTGAGCTAGTGGGAGGCATAGGAATCTAATAGCCAGATAATAAATAGATAGTCAGTCCTAGAGGAGATCAACCCTGACTGCTCCTTAGAAGGCCAGATCCTGAAGATGAAACTCAAATACTTTGGCCACCTAATGAGAAGGAAGGACTCCCTGGAGAAGAGCCTAATGCTGGGAACAATAGATGGCAAAAGAAGAAGTGGGCGGCAGAGGAGGAGGTGGCTGGATAGAGTCACTGAAGCAGTCGGCATGAGCTTAAGTGGACTCCGGGGGATGGTGGAGGACAGGAAGGCCTGGAGGAGTGTTGTGCATGGGGTCGCAATGGGTCGGACGCAAATTAATTAATGGTTGACATTTCACTTCTATTTGATCCTCTCAGAATTGAGGGCCACTTCTTTCCAATACTTGCTTTACCTGGATGTAGGTCATGAAGATATTTGTGCTTTGTGCCAGCCAGATACAGCTGAAGGACTTACAGACACATTTAAATTGCCACTTCCAAAAATTCTTGAAGCACATGGAAACAAGGTACAATCCTTTCCCAGTCAGCATTCCCCTGAAAGTTGCCAGAAAAGGTGCCTGCTCCATTCAGACCTGACTCAGGGAACATTTCTGGGACAGTTCACAGAGCACCTTCCTTGCCATCAAAGCTCCCATCCTAGCTCATTGCTCACACAATTGCTGTTGATTTTCAATCACCTTCTAGGAGGAAGAAGCAGGGATGAAAAATGAGAGAGAGGAAGGAGAGCCAGAGAGGGACGGCACTTTCTTCAGACCCATATTTGGATATGGAAACACCTTCTCAATCTGTCATTGCAATTCCTCTTTCATCTATAATCTTGCTGTTTGTTAGGGCATCACTCCCCTAAGAAAAAGCAAGTTGTTCATCAGTCTGGCCAAAACATTCACCTCTGTGAATCACTTTAATTACAAGCTCTGCTGTCACTAGCAGTTAAGGATCACAGTGACTGGGTTCAGACAACCTGATAACCTACAGTGAAGAGTGTGGGTTGTTGATGAAAAGTGGATTATCAATCTTCCGAACCCAGTTGCAATTAACCACTAAAAAGCATGGAGAGAACTCATAAGCTGGATTCAGATGATGTGGCAAATGACCCTGTGCTGTTTCTGTGATGTGGGGATGTTTGCCTGAACTTACCAGTCAGTACGTCAAGTGGTTTCCACAGTAGAACAGTTTCCACGCTCCCTGCTCCATCCTTCCAGCTCACTACACATCCTGGCAGCCTCCACAAGTGAAATTCCCACCTCTTTCTGATTCTTGCCTATGGACCACAATAGCCTTCTCCTGACTGGGCTGCTGCAGTCCTGAGACAGGTTACCCCTTCCTCCTCCCCAAGTGTATCTGCATATCTGTGATGCTTCTCAGCCTTTCCAGCCCCCATTAAATGAAAATAAACAGCTTTGCCATAATTCCCCTTTCTCCTGCCACATATTGTCAAGCTGTCCCCCTGCTTCCAAAAGTAATCAGGGAGACTGATGCATTGCTCAGCCAATGGGGATAAAGCAAGCAATGACACATATGTTGCTAGGCAGCTGAGGGCAGTAGAGGTTGTAAGCTAGTAGTGGCCACTTCTGCAGCCACTCTTGCCAGATTTCCATACCAACAGTGGTAAAATAATCCCAGATCCAGAGAAGCACGGTGAAGCATAGAAGCCTTGGAACAGACTACTGATTCTCTCCATGGTTGCAGAAAACTGATCCTACCATACAGAAAATCTAGAAGTGGGCCCAAGTCAGACCCACAATTATAAGATTTCAGTGATTTCTCATGCCTTGTGAATCTGCCCATTGTTTGTTGTTGAGTTCTGAACTGTGAACTGTTTATGATTGACAAACCATGGTTTGTTACTGTGGCTAGGCTCAGACAACATGACACCCCATGTCTCAACAACCCTGAGCATGGTTTATCGTACCGTGTGACCCCAGTGTGTTCTGCATCTTCTCATCTACAAAGGCTGGGGGAAAGCTCAGCAATGTCTGCCTGGGACTGTTCCACTGGAGATGCCTGCATTAACAGGAGCAACTACACAGATTTTGGTGGCCGAGTGAGCACTGCATGTCACTTTCCAGGTTGGCTGAGGATGCTGGCAGTGTAGCCCACCTTATCTTGACGTCATCAAGTTGGGAAAAGCAGTAGCAGAGGGTCCAACATTTGGCCATGAGAACAGATCGGATGTACTAAGTCCTCAGTGGCCCATATTGGCTATTTTTGATTCTAACATTCAACTCAATGGTATGTTAGTTAGGGACTTCTCATTCCCTAAGTATGTCTACCCAAAGAATCCTGAACTTTCCTCCTGAAACACTGCTACAAGCAGGTATGGGCAATGTTAGCTTATAGGAACTGGCTGCTACCAAAAGCACAAATAAACTCTTCCACAGCACAAATTCTGCACAGGCAAACTGAAAGACTGTTGGCCTATTTCTCTTCAATATCACCCTGTCTGCTGCCCTAATTTTTTCTTCCACTGTGAATGATTCTGACACTTTTATTTCCACTGCATTGTGCAATGACCTTTCCATCAAACTTTGTGTCATGTGAGGACCTCCAGATGGAACTAAGTAAAACATTTTGCTCCGAATGGCTGTCAGTGGGTTTGTTATCTTACCTCTGCTCCTCAGTGCAATATTTCAGATCCGCTGGGTTTGTTCCTTGACAGGCCTTGTGAAAACAACACTTAACTTAAAATACAGACCTAGCATTGTCTCGTAAAGCACATTGATTTATTAGCAAGGTCAGCTCTTTCACACTGTGACCAAAGAATGGGTGGAACGTTTTTTAGGTTTTTAAATGTTTTATCTGTAAATGCCAGCTTGCAATGTCAAAAGTAATAATCCATCCTACATTTTTCTTAAAATATTTTAACTATATTGTTTTATTCACTTTTATTATAACACTTTCCTTTGTCTTGTAGGTCACACAGTGCAATAAGACTGATATGAAATGAAAATAAAAATGATTAGTTTGGATGAAGTTGTTGACATTTTGAATCATTTTTGAATTCATAAATATGGCATAAATATTCCTCTCATAGTCTGATGGCTGGGTTCACATAACACAATAACCTACATTTCCAATAACCACAATAACAGCCTACAATTTAATAAAAACCCACACTCAACCCATACTCAGTCCTCACATGTGGGTTATCAGATTGTCTAGACACAGTCTCTCATCGTTTTTGTGATTTAAGTGATCCATGAAAAATTTTGACAATAGTGACATGGAATTTAATTTATGTGGATTCATCACCCTGCCATCAAATTCAGTTCAAATGAACTTGCATGTTACTAAAAATCTTCATAAGAGCTATCTCTGAGATACTGAAGAAAATGTGGGATAATTTATAATTTGATAAAGAAAAAGTACCATTTTTAAAAAAAACCTCCATGATCAAGAAAATTTAGATAATATTTTATTTTCAGGCATGATAAACCATGCATGCATCCAGAAGCTGGCAGGTCACAATATGATGACCAGGCTGTATTGGACTAGATGAAAGGCAACGATCCTGATCAGACAACATGGATGAGGCTTTTCTCCACCTGATGATAGCATGAAAAAAGAAGCCAGGGAGTCTTCAATTAGCTATTGTTCACTGTTTATACCAACCAGGAAACAATAGTTACCAGCTTCAAAACAAATCAGGATGTTAGGACTTGGTTTGAAGTTGGTTTTCTATGTTGGTTCCGATGTTTGTGTCCATAGTTTCCCCATTCAGAAAAAATAATAATAAGCAACTGTGATAAGCTAGAGGTTTACCTAATTAAATTGTCACTTGTGGGAGGAGGAGAGGGAGGGGAACCAGAATGGCAGTTAAAGTACAAAACTAGGACCACGGAGATCTGAATTAAAGTTCTCACTCAGCTATGAAGTGCATTCCATGAACGTAAACCAATAATCGTCTCTTAAATGAGCCTACTTCACAGGGTTCTTGTGAGGATAAAGGGGCAAGAAGAAAGCCAAATATGCATTCCTGAGCTGCGTGGAGGAAGGATGGGGTAAAAATGTAATATAAATGATCAGTGGATCACAAATTTGGCAGACTTTCCTAGTCTAATCCTCCACACAACCCCAGATCTGGGATATGTGTGTGTGGGAACAGGTAAGACTATAAATAAAAACAGAGGCACAGCTAGGTGTTTCAAATGGGAAAACTGGGGTCCTGGGAAGCAGATCTCTCACAGTGCAGGATACTTGCTTTGCCTGGGGTCACGCTTCTATCATTTCTGATGCTTGGGAACAACTTCTGGTCAAAGATAATGTTTCCGGGCTTCTCCCAAAGCGATCTTCTGTGCATAGCCCTGACTGCATCAGGCATACTGGGTGAATTGTTAGACCTCTCAGTCTGATGCCCTAATATCATTGGCTGAAGGAAGACATTGACCATGTGGCATAAGCGCTTCTCCAGGTGGACATTTCTTAAGATTCACCTTCAACATTCTCCTCATGTGCAGCACACACACCACACCTCTATGCCATGCATACAATTTGAAAATCAGTGTGGTGTTTTCCAAAACTTGCTTAATGCAGTACCTAAGTGGAGGGTTGAAATGGGTGGTTCCTTAATTACGTACAACTCTGAGTCCCAGCTTCTGAAGTTCAACATGACTGCACACTCCTGAATCAGTCCATTAGGCTCATTTGGAAGTTCAGCCTTGCCTCCAGGTGTCGAAGGTGATAAGGCCTCCCTTGTGCATCTCCTTCTGATTCAAAGCTTCTAGTAATGACATCTTAGTCAAGCATAGCGAGGCTATTTCCCCACTATAACTATCAACAGGAACTGAAGAGCTATTTACCAGGCTTCCATTAGGCAGGGGTTTATATGTATATTAGACAAGTTTGCATGACACGCTAAGCCACTGTGCAAAGAGGATTTTGGGAATCAAGACTGCTCTCCAGGAACAGTGTGGTAGCTCTTGGCCAAAGTCTCAGCGGCGCTTTTCAACAACACACAATGAAATTGTTCTCCTGGGTTTAGATGACACACCAAACCATCCTGGGTAAGACAACTCCTAGAACAAGCCATAGGTTGTCAGGGTGGATTATTCTACTCTGCAGGAAGTGGACTAGGTCTGGATCACACAATAATACATCGTGCTGAAGGACTCACAATCGGTTGCCATGTCATGCAAACCCAGTCATTCACTGCACATACTATACCATCAGTAAAACAAATTCCTCATATCCTTTCTTGGTACATTTTCCATAAAAAATCACATCTTTTTGCAAGGGTCATGATGTTTGTCAGAACTGTTAGAGAAATCACATTTGGAAACAAAAGGGCTTGCATTCCAAGCATGCATAACTGAATTGCACCTTGGAACCCACTCAATGGATCACAGCTAAACAATACAGTAAAGGAAACAGAAAGGGGCCATTTAAGAAAGTAGGGGCTAAAGGCATTGGTAAGACCATGTGCTTTTGGAAAGTGACACCAAAGGCTGCAGGAAGAGTGTGGGACTCGGACTCAGGAGATCTGGGCTCTAGTCCCCACACAGCCATGGCACTCACTAAGTGACTTCGGCCAGCCCAGACTCCCACTCCAACCTATTTCAGAGGGTTGTTGGCTTTGGGGATAAGAATGAGAGAAGGAGACTCAGGTAAGACACCTTGAGTTCCTTAAAAGGACAAAAGGAGGGATATAAGTGTTATAAATAAATAAATGCATTATTTGGTTGCCAAAGCAACTATTGAACAAACTTGAAATTTGAACTTGAATGATATTAGCCCAGCCACCATACAAACCAGAAGCTACATTAAGGAGCTTGTAATACTTGCATTAGGCCAACATGATATAATTTAGTAAGGAGAACAGAAAGAAGAGGCATTTGTGGGGATAATTCACTGTCTGCTAAGCAGAGTGGCAAGCCCCCTTTCACCAGCAGCTCCATTTTAGTAGTTCATGATTATTGTTCATTATCCACAACAATTATAAATTATTTCTCAAGCAAGGGGGTGCTGTGATTATCTCTCCTTTAGAGGGCAAACACACATACTGTTCTTCAAAGTATTGACTTTATTGTGGCAATGCAAACTAGCAAGGTGGGCTTTATAAATTAAGCATACTGCAAAAATCAATGACCAGAGAAACAAGCTCAGAGTGCTAGTTAATCAGCACATTAAGAAAATATGGGCTCATGAAAGAAGTTAATTTCAGACTGAGTGGTGCTCCTCCCTTCCAGACTCAAATAATCACCCGCCCTTAAGGTGGATCTAATTGCTTCAAAACCAGCTGCTTAGAGATCTAAAGTTTGTGAGTTGATCTTGTCTTCTCAACTGATGCTTCACTCTGGGAGTGGCCTGGCTCTTCCTTCCCACTTGCTACTCATCAGGTTCATTCTGGCTTCCTGCAGTATCTGAGACCACCTGACCCCCTTCCACCTCGTGCTTCTCTCTGGTTCAACTGACCTTGGCATTTCAGCTGTGTTTTACTCCTCCTCCTCCTCCTCATCTGAATCAGAAGCTACTCCCATATTTCCTGAAGGCTCTTTTGCAGCAGCCCTGATTGGTCCCAATCCATACAGGGCATCCAGGCAATCCAAAATTGCCCCCAGGTCCAAGTGCCCACCCTTGCAGTAGATGTCAAGAAATAGTTTTTGGCAGCTCTGCTTTCATACCAGGATGGCTACTGCCTGCCCTATGGCATGTGCCCATGATGGGAGTGGGAAGCCATAGAGGGCAATGGCAAGGGAAGCATCTCTGGTGGGAAGAGGTAAGGAAGCAGCAGCCAACCTTCTCCTGAAACTGGACAGCAGCAGTGAAGCCTTGACTGAGGAAGTGTGGGGCAGTGTAGGACCCCACTATCTATGTAGCAGTAAAGCAAGCCAGTGGTGTGAATAAAAGCACTGAATGTTCCATTTGGCAAGATGAACCGTTGCGTGTATATGGCAGTGGTCACGGTGATGGTGATGTCTTGAATTTTGGTGCAGCCAAAACAGCGTCATGGGTCTAAATGAAATCATCTGGCAGAAGGACAAAAGAGGAAGAACCATCCTGGTCTCTTCTGTCCTTAAGCTACAGAAGCCTGAAGTATCTCAACCCTCAGGGGCTACTTAGGCTTAGTTTTATTGCCCCATGCGATCCAACTTGGTTTGAAACAGCAAACTCTGCAGTGCGCATAACTTTTCTTTGCAGCATGTTGCTAGCATTTTCCCTAAGCTATTAATTCTTGCTCACAGCTTCAAGTCAAATCAGGAAATTAACAAGAGAGAATCAGAGAGAAGCCGCAATGGGTGAAAGCTAATAAAGACCTCTGTAGGAGTAGGTGTGATATATTCTTAAATTAAAGGGTGAAGGAGAGGGGAGAGACTGACTAAGACAGGGGTCCTTGATCTTGTTGGATACAGGAACACACCTGGGAATTTGAGAAACTGCTGTGGGCACTGCCACAAAATGGCTCCATGGAGGATGTGGCTAGTCACGTAACGGTTGCTGGGGGGCAGGCTGCCATGCATGGGGAAGAAAAAAACCACAGCTAGAGGCTGGAACAATGGGGAAAATGGAAAACATTGCTGCTTCTAC